>NW_008678678.1:0-6337 GCF_000695815.1 Acanthisitta chloris
TTCGCGTCGGGAGTTGCGGTCCAAGTGCCGTTTTGGTGCACACCGTCGCACTGATCGTTGGCACGGGGTGTAAGGCAGCAAAGTAGTGGCGACTGCTGCCTCTTCCTCCCTGTGTCTTCCCTACTGTCGCCACTGTCCTCCCATGGCAGCTTCCCTCAGGGATCTCCCTCATGCACCCAGTTATCCCTCAGCGCATCACCGTAGCCAGCAAACAGCCTAAGGAGGGTCTTTGGCTGGCTTCAAACTGACAGAGTGTAGGTGTAGACTGGATATTGGGAAAAATTTCTTCCCAATGAGGGTGTGGGTCTTTGATGATTGTGAAACTAATATGAAAATAAATCATCCCAGTTGTCGTTTCAGTTCCCATCGGGGTACTTCATGCAGGTTTTAGGCAGTAGGATTGGAGTGGATATTGCAAAGGAATTCTCCCCTGTGAGGGTGGTGAGGCACTGGCACAGGTTGCCCAGAGAAGCTGGGGCTGTCCCATCCCCGTCCAGGCCACGTTGGATGGGGCTTGAAGCAACCTCGGATAGTGGAAGGTGTCCCTGCCCATGGCAGGGGGTTGGAATTGGATGATCTTTAAGGTCTTTTCCAACTCAAACCCTTCTGGGATTCTATCACATGGTGCTTAAGAAACTCCTTCACAGGACTGGCAGGGCTTCTGCAGTTGCCCACAGGCACATTGTACCAACCCTCTCCGCGACATCTCAGGTGCTCGTGACATGGAATAACATAACTGTGTAAGCCTGAGCTCTGCTGATTTGCACCAGCCAAAACCCCAATTCCTGGTGTGCTGGTGTCAGCACCAGAGGGGCTGCTCTCTGGAGTGTAGGGAGGCTGTATTGGTCTGGAGTGAAGGGAGGTTTTATTGTCACCCCCACTCCTGGATGGGTGCAGGGACCACCTATGAAAGCCCAGGCTGAGGGTGCCCGAACCTGTGCAGCTGCAGCTCAGGTGTCAGGCGGTTTCTGGTGAAACCAGGCAGATTTTGTCAAAGGAATGATGCAGTGTATAATCAAAAGTCACAAGTGTGTAATTGGACTCTTTGAGTTTCAGTATCTTCTGTCCTGCCTTTGTTGTGGTGTCACAGCAAAACATGCAGAAACAGTGCTCAGCTGCCAAAATCTGGTGGGACAATGAGGTTATTTTGTCTTTAAAGAACAAGTTTCACAGAGGAGATCACTGTGCTGTGGATCTGCCCATCTCACAGGTGCTGAGGCACACACGTGGATGTGTCAGCAGCAAACAACCTTGTCCTGCTGTCCCTTCAACCATTCATACAGTGCACAATAATTTCATTTACCTCCTTCATTTGTCTCTTATTTACCTCTCACCTTTAGCATTCCTCGCCTCAACAAGAAGGTGTTGCTGGGTACAGGTCACAGAATCATGGAACTGTGAAGGTCAGAAAAGCCCTTTAAGATCATCAAGTCCAACCGTCAACCCAGCAACACCACCATGTTCACCACTAAACCATGTCCTCAAGTGCCACATCCACACTGTTTTTTGACACTTCCAGGGATGGTGACTCCACCACTGCCCTGGGCAGCCTCGCCCAGTGCTTTACAACCATTTCCATGAAAACATTTTTCCTACTATCTAATCTAAACCTCACCTGACTCCACCCTCCTGTCAGACCCCTTGTCCTGTTACCACATGCTTTTGTAAAAAGTCCCTCTCCATCTTTCTTGTAGGTTCCCTTCAGGTACTCGGAGACCACACCTATGAAAGCCCAGGCTGAGGGTGCCCGAACCTGTGCAGCTGCAGCTCAGGTGTCAGGCGGTTTCTGGTGAAACCAGGCAGATTTTGTCAAAGGAATGATGCAGTGTATAATCAAAAGTCACAAGTGTGTAATTGGACTCTTTGAGTTTCAGTATCTTCTGTCCTGCCTTTGTTGTGGTGTCACAGCAAAACATGCAGAAACAGTGCTCAGCTGCCAAAATCTGGTGGGACAATGAGGTTATTTTGTCTTTAAAGAACAAGTTTCACAGAGGAGATCACTGTGCTGTGGATCTGCCCATCTCACAGGTGCTGAGGCACACACGTGGATGTGTCAGCAGCAAACAACCTTGTCCTGCTGTCCCTTCAACCATTCATACAGTGCACAATAATTTCATTTACCTCCTTCATTTGTCTCTTATTTACCTCTCACCTTTAGCATTCCTCGCCTCAACAAGAAGGTGTTGCTGGGTACAGGTCACAGAATCATGGAACTGTGAAGGTCAGAAAAGCCCTTTAAGATCATCAAGTCCAACCGTCAACCCAGCAACACCACCATGTTCACCACTAAACCATGTCCTCAAGTGCCACATCCACACTGTTTTTTGACACTTCCAGGGATGGTGACTCCACCACTGCCCTGGGCAGCCTCTTCCAGTGCTTTACAACCATTTCCATGAAAACATTTTTCCTACTATCTAATCTAAACCTCACCTGACTCCACCCTCCTGTCAGGGAGTTGTAGAGATTGAGAAGGTACCCCCTGAGCCTCCTTTTCTCCAGGCTGAGCCCATCTAGCTCCCTCAGGCACTCCTCATAAGAATCGTGCCCGTCCAACCTGACCTTGAACACTTCCAGGGATGCCACAGCTTCTCTGAGAAAACTGTGCCAGTGCCTCAAGACCCTCACAGGGAGGGATTTCTCCCCAATATCCAATCTAAACCTACTGTCTTAAACCTGTATGAAATACCCTGATGGGAACTGAAAGGGCAGATTCTGGTGGGGATGGTTTATTTTCAAGATATTAGTTTCACAGTCAACAAAGAAGGGAGAAGCTGTGGAAGAATCGAAAACATATTTGAAACTAGAGTTCCAGCGTGTGACTTGGGGAATCCTTGTTTCAAGTCATGGCTGTTTTCTCAAAAAGGAGAAGCAGCTTGATGGGAAAAGCTGGTGTCCAACCCTTGGAGATGGCTTCTGCTTCTGCAAAATAATTTGCAGACCAGGAGAAATTGCCCTCGGAAGGACCAGCTGAGCCAAGGGACAGGATGTGCCTGGTAAGAGACATAGTGTGTTCCAGTGCCCAAAGAAAGCGGCTCAAGAAAAAAGGCATTTTAGTGGCATCACAAAACGTTCAGTTTTCTGAGCTGCATCCTGTGCCTGGGGCTTTACACTTAACACAAACGTGCCAGCTGCTGTCAGCTAACGATGCATTGCCAAAAGTTTGGCATTTAACGGAACAGGAGCTCCTGCAAAACAAAATAAAAATAGACCCAAAGAGGAAGCAGAAATAAAGATTTAGCAAACTAAAAATAAAAATACAGAAATAGCAAAGGGGTAAAATCCCTCAGCAGATAACATCCCCAAGCCTGATTGCCAAGTGCCATTTCTGCTAAACGATCTGATTTCACAAGGATTGTGTTGCCTCCGAGGTCTCCGAATCGCTTGGGGAGGTAACAGTGTCAATGCTCTGAAATAAAACTGCAAGAAAGACAAGGGGGCAAACTCAGGCTCCAGTCTGGCGCTGTGACTCTCCACCTGCAACACTGGGATCCTGCAAAGGGAGAGCTGAGGATACCTGTGGAACAGCTGATGGTATCAGAAGAGGGTTGTAACTTCTCACCCAGGCAGGAGAAGCCTATGAGGATCAGGATAGGCATCTCTGCGCTCCAGAGCAGGATGCAGCATGCACATGAGTACCAACACAGCCAGAAAACACGGACTCAAAGGGCTGTGGCTTCTCCTCACTGGGACGGCGGTGGTGATGGATTGAATTACCTTGGATAGCAACTGGTTTAGCTGGTTCAGGATTGATCCTGGCACTCAGACAGGCAGCATTTGTTTCCAGAAAAGGTTCTCCCTTTGTTCCAGTCCTCTTTCCTTTGACATCAGTTGCCTTTTTCCCCTCTCCCACTGCCCCAGGAGATATTTCTAGGGCCAAATGTCAACCGATTCCCCGCCCCAGGCAGCAGGAACAGAGGATGCTGTTTGGGGAGATCTGGTGAGTCTGGCCAGGCATGTATTTTGGGGCCAAAACTCACCAGAGTTTGTGTGGAGACCCCCCAGCAACTGTTGGGTTTGGGCTTTGTGGTATGAAAATCCATCATCTACTTCAGTGAAGGCCAATCACGTATTCCATATGCTGTGGGAAGGAGTAGAGGGATGGCAGTAAGGTGGAAGCTGCATGTCACTAACCCAAGAGCCAAAGAGATCAGACTGTCTCCTGTCAGCTGCTTCCAGACCTCTCCTATCACAAACTTTGCTGAGAGCTTCTCCCTTTTTTCCTCTCACCTCAAGCTGTACTCAAATGAACTGCAACAAACCTTCTTGAGCTGCAGCACCAGCACTGAGCAGAACCCAACCTGCTCGAAAGAAATGACCCAAATTAGTGGATTTTAGAGAGCTGCTTAAATCCTCTTTACGTGCCCAAGTGTTCTCATTGCTTATTTTTAACTCCTCTTTTGTAGAAATTCCTCCTCTTCCTCACCCTGTGTTAGTGAGGCAAATGGTTGTTGTTATCCCGATACAAGGGGCCTTTTCCACTCTGCAGCCCACAAAGTCCAAAGGCCTTTCCATTGCTTTGTTCTCAAAAATTGCAAAGCCAGCAGCAGCAGCAGCAGCAGCAGCGAGGAATGCAGCCAGATCAAAGTGCATCCGTGTGGCAAAGGCTGACCACAAATGACAGGCATGGGACAAATGCCTGTCCCTGACACTGGATCCATGGGGAATGCACTCAAAATCTGTAGGAAAAGAAATGCTGCTGGAGCTGCAGGGAAAGCACTGGCTCTTAGGCACTGCTGAAGATGCTCAGACTTCTTGCAACAGCTTTAGTACATTTTTCTCCCCTTTACTCGGGGCCTCCAGTGCCACATGCCCTTCCTCAGCTGCTGATGGCTTCAAGATGTGGGAGTCTGGTTGAGAGGAAAATTCAATTCCTGTCACCAAGGCCTGGGAATGTGCAGTGAATAAGCAGCTTTGCAAGTCAAAGAAGTCTGGGAGTGATTTGGTCTTTTTTATTTCACTGAACTTAAGAAGTTTTTAATTCCCAACTGGATAAGATTTCAAACTGGATTATGTATGGTTCTGTTCTTTAGGAAGACTTTAGCATGCTGCTGGAAAAAAAGGTATACTTGTTTCCTACGTGCAGGGAGCAGAAAGGTTGCTGCAGAGAAATACCAGTGTATTTCAGTCACAACAAGTCTTCGTTCCCTAAATCCCAGTCTCTTCCCATTTGTGGTGGGGGAAACACTGATGGCCTTGATATGGCTTGATTCCAAATGTCTTCATGCGTGGCCAGTGTTGGGGCAGGTTCTGAATACCCAGAAACTCCCTTGTTTCCTTCCTGTGCCCTTGGGAGAGGTGTTCAGTTTTCCTTAGGTTAACAGCTCGTGTTGCACGTTGGTTTTGTTTGGGACCTCTTACGTTCCTTGTTGTGGCTTGGTTTTGTTTCCATCCCTTCTTGTCCTGCTGGGTGTGGGCCAGGTGAGGAGGAGAGGAGCTCTCAGCACAGTATTCCTGTGCTGGACAGGCTGGAGCAATGGGCTGAGGTCCCACAGGGTGAAGTGCCTGGTCCTGCCCTTGGGTCACAACCACCCCATGGAACACTCCAGACTTGGGGATGAGTGATTGGAAAGCTGCTCAGAGGAAAAGGACTCAGTTGTGCAGATCGACAGCAGCTGAACATGAGCCCAGGTGTGCCCAGGTGGCTAAGGCAAATGGCACCTGGCTTGTATCAGCACTAGTGTGGCCACAGGGCCAGGGCAGTATCTGTTCTTCTGTGCTGGGCACTGCTGGGGCACCTTCAGTCTAGGGGCAGGAGTTTTGGATCCTGCATGAAAAGGACATGGAGGTGCTGAAGCATGTTCAGAGAAGGGACATGGAGCTGGGGAAGGGTCTGGAGCATTAGTCTGATGAGGAGCAGCTGAGGGAGCTCAGCTTGGAGAAAAGGAGGTTTGGGGAGACCACTTTGCTCTCTCCAACTCCCTGACAGGAGATGCAGCCAGGCGGGGGTTGGGCTGTGCTCCCAGGGAACAAGGGACAGGACAAGAGGAAACAGTTGTGCCAGGGGAAGTTTAGACTGGATATTAGGGAGTATTTCTTCATGAAAAGGGTTGTCAGGCACTGGCACAGGCTTCCCAGGGCAGTGGTGGAGTCAGCATCCCCGGAGGAATCTAAAAGTCGCGTGGATGTGGCACTTGGGGACATAGTTAGCCTTGGCAGTGCTGGGCGAACAGTTGGCCTTAGAGGTCTTTTCCAACCTAAACCATCCTATGACTTCGTGATAATCCAAACCTCCCCTCTACCAGCGTACAGCCATTGCCCGTGCCCCGTCCCTCCGCCAGGCTGGCGCCCAGGCTCTCCCCGCGGAGCACCGCCGGGCCCAGCTCGGCCACCTTTG
>NW_008678679.1:0-5838 GCF_000695815.1 Acanthisitta chloris
GGGCTGCGGCGGACGGGTGCGAGGCTGGGGGTGAAGCCGCGGATAAACTAGGTTCCTTTGTTTTAAGGGGGAAAACAGAGTCCTCGGGCGCTCCGCGGAAACGCGGCTTCCTGGGACATGGCACAAATGCGCCCTTTTGTTCCCGTGCGAACCGAAAAAGAACGGCCGGGCTTCCCAAGTTTGGGCCAACTCGTGACCGTCCCGCTGCGATGCGCTGTGGGCGAGACCTGAATTCGGGGCTGGTATTCACGCCAGGTTGCCAGGTGTGAGCCTTCCCCGTGTACAGATGCTGCCGCGCTTGGGATGCTGCCCAGACAGGCAATCAACACATTGTCATGTGTCAATGGCAGAAATGTATCAAAAGTATATCCGAGAAACACTGAATGCATAAATATGGCAACACTGGGGACTGGAGTTTAGGTTGTTTGTAAATAAAAGAGGAATGGGAAAGCCCTTCTCAAGGGTGCAGATGTTCAAATGTCCCTGCAAATGAACCCTCCAGTTGCTTGTTTGCTTACAAGAGAAAGAAAGAAGGCCAGAAGCAACAGCAATAGCAGAATGAGGTACCCTCCTACTGCTCCCATCCTGCAAGGACCCTTTGCAGGAGACCTTTCTGCCTACACAGAGTCATCAGCGAAGTCTTGGTGATGCAAATGTGGAAACCTAAGCCTTCTGTACCACAGAAAGGCAGAAACCAGCACAATCCCCAACTGTCTAATAAAAGATGCCAAGTCCTTAGAATCTGTACACAAGCAGAAGTCAGAAGCTGTCTGTATTACCATATGGACTTGCTTCCCAATGTGGCTGTTGTGGCAGATGCATTGGTTGCCAGCTCCTAGTGACCCAGCAAATTCTGTTTCTGCAGGCTAATAATGTTAAGTGTGCCATTTTCAGAGTGGGAGGTTTAATTTGCAGCTTTGTCACGCTCTCTGAACGGAGGAACCAAGGAACAGAATAACCAGAGACGTGGGACAGAAAGGGTTAGTGTTGTACTTGCGCTGAAAATGAAACTCACGCTTTGGCCCTTAAGCTTTAATTGCGTCAAGACTGCCTTCAAGTGAGACTTGGAAAAGGAGCAGAGATGATGATAAGAGTTGATAGAAAATACCAGTCTATTTGGCTTTTCTCTTAGGTGATTTGAGGGCGGAAATGTCATCCAATGTAATATCACTCGGCTTGCTCAATATTTTTCATGTGCAGTCTCCTATTATAAGTCCTGACAGACAAGCCCGTGAGTATTCAGAGCAAGCACTGTGGGGCTACTTTGAAGTAAACTTCCAACATCTTTAAATGGATGCAGGATAAAGATCATTTACTCTAATGCTTCAAAAGATGTATAACTAGAGAAATAAATAATAGCAAAAGAAAAAAACCCAGCAAATTAGAAATACAGGGCACAGGCAGGATAAACTCAATAAAAAGGAAGCAGTAAAGCTTGGCGATACAAGATACTTTTTCTAGATGGCAAGGGATATAGACCATGGACTCATGACACTCCTATAGGACACATTACTTCCATCTTCAGATGAAGAGACGGAGAGGAAATCACTGACATGATTCTGGTGAGCTCCCAGCACAGGTCCGGGACAAGTTGGTTTCTTGGCTTTGAATACACTGCTTTTGCCAGTCAGGCCTGTCGGAAGACAATTCAAGATGAATTTATGTGAATTTTTGCTATTTCCAGGCACTGTGTGACTTTACAGCATACGAACCTAACAGGAGCATAAAAGTGCCCTGCAAAAATGTTATCAGAGATTCACTCAACTCACATCCTCTTCTCAGAGCTCTTGCAGAGTATTGCGTTAATGCATAGTAACAATAAAATTATAAAAAGACCATGGAAATGACATTATAGCATTATAAGATTAATCCAATTCCAGTCAAATTAGATTATAATAAGAACTGTGTGTGCTAAAGACTATTAATGGGAACCTGTGTTTCAAAAGCTTCATCACCTTTGCGTGTGTTCAGAGGACTTCACAGACAGCTTCTGGCCTCCTGGGGCAAACACTGCTTCTGCATCAGTGGAGAAACTGAGGCTCCAGCAGGATGGCTTTCCCAGACTTAGGGAGGCAGGCAGCCAGCCCTCCTTCAGGCTCTGGTGTTTCAAGCTCCTGCATAGGGCTCTGACTCTCTGTGGATGTCTGTCTCTTCTCGTGGTTTAGTCACGCAGCTGAATGGGAACGAACACCACAGTCACCTCAAAGACAAAACCATTTCGAGCACAAGGTCACTGTGAAGTAGCTTTCCAGGAAGACTGATCTGGGCTGCCTTGTACTCCCAGCACAACTGAGTCATTGAGGAACGCCATCCTCAGCAGCAGCTGGATCATTTTGGTTGGGCCACGCGGTTGCTCTTTGGCAGCAGGATAGCTGTACTAGCTGGAGGCAGACGAGCGTGACTCAAGCGATGCTGATGATATACTCATTAGGTCGCAACCCACACCGCTGTCTTTCTTGTTGCTCAATCACTGCCAGCAGTGTGCTTGGGCTTGCTTCCCCATTTCTCGCCTCAGCAGGCAGGGGTTGAGACCAGACAGTAGGAGATCACTCTCAGGGAGAAGGAGAGATGATCCCATGTGTTGCTGTTTGCTGAGCTGCTCCATGCTCATACCAAGTCACAGGCACTTCCCACTGGTCACGCCTGTTCTAGCAGGAGAAGCACAACCATCGGGTGACTGCAGCTTGGGTGAGGGGCAAGACTGGGTGGCTGCTGTGTGGCCAAGGGCCATCAGGGTAGATGTATCCCAAACCTCTGGGCTGCCAGAGGCTGTTGTAAGACAACAGCTGTGACCAAGAGCTGCATCCTTTGCCTGAGGGAAGCAAAGTGACATCAACATCCAGACTCTGAATACGCTGCGTGCCCAATGTGCACAGACTTCCTGTGACCCCCAGATGAAGAATGAAGTTAAACTGTTGTATGGCCCTCAGAGAAAAGAGGTTTGGCAGAAATGCAACATAGGGACGTTATAAAATAAGAATGCTGGTCCTTCTTCAGGACAAAATACTGCACACTCTCCAGTTCTGGACCCAGCGGGTATTTAGCAGGCAGGAGAGGGAACAAGGCACAAGACAGATTTGCAACCTTTAGATTTTGAAGCAGGTAGTAACCTGGGTGGCTAATGGTAACAGAGTGTAGCAAAAAGGGAACCAGGCTCAACCGAGCAAGGCAGGCCCTTGTCTTGTTTCCAGCAATACGGGAGACTCCGGACTCCTCCACAAGTCAGGAGGAGTGATTTCCTTCCTGTAGGGGATGGAAAGAGATAGGGAGTAGGGGAGAAAGAAGAGGGGTAGATTTAACTATAGTTGCAGGAGTGACCGCCTCCCTGTGGGCACTGACTCTGGTCAGAGCTGGAGAACAGCATAAAAGACTGTATGGCTCGCAGAGGAGAGGGTGGATTGAGCAATCAGAATGAAACCATCCTGAAACTGAAAACACTTTAAAAAATCGTCCCATGTGATTTGCCCACGATCACGCAACACCATCCACAGAACTCAGGGTCTTAAACCTAAAGATGTGCTTGGGGGAACATCACAATCAGGTCAAAGCTCCTCTGCCACATTGTGAAAAGTGAAGGAGATATACCTAGAGCTCCAGTCTGAAGTGGGGAGGAATGGCCAGAGCCATTTAGTATAACAGAAACATTGCTTAAAACATTTTATCTAGACCTTATTTACACTGTGAAGTTTTGAACATCAGTTTCACCCAGAGGAAAAACAAGTTATTTATATTTAATGGCCAACATTTAAGCTCCTTTAAAATGAGCTGAGAGGTTGCAGTTGGAACAGAAAGAATACCCTAACTGCCCTAGCACAAAGCAGCATTGCTGCCATTGCAGGAAGGCTGACATCTAATTAGGCTGAGGTTTTGGGTCTAGCTCAGCCTAGATTGCACCCCAGGACCAGTATGCCAGTCCACAGATGGGACCAAGGCAGTTCCCAGGCAGCCCTGTGGATTTGAAGGAATTCCCATTTGTGTGCCCTGAGAAGAGGAATGAGAGGAGGGAGAAGGAAAGGGAACGAAAAAACCAGCCCTGTGTAAAGATAGATCGACACATTTCCAGATTTTCAGGACATCTGTCAGCAAGCCCCAGAGTGTATGGCAGCTAATCCCTTTGCAGATTTTCTTTTAACTGTTGCTTGACAGAAGAGTATGCCAATTTTTTCATAAATGTACCCATGTCTGAAGTTGCACTCTGCCTGAGGTTATGATCTATCTGTGAGGAAAAACATTTACACTACCAGCTTGGGAAATGACACTAGGGAAACATCTCACTGAGAAACACACAGCAGCTTCAAGCTTTGGAGTGTGTGCAGAGTAAAAGATGTTTCCTGAAGATGAAGAAACCAGAAAATGAGGTGGCTACCTGACTAGATACTTGCAGTGCTCCCACCTTCTCCAACATCTGTGCCAGCTGCTGGCTCTCTCCCAGGCTGAGCAAAGCCCATGCAGAGGAGAGAGCTGGTGCTGCCTGGCTGGGCTGACAGTCAGCTCTGGCTTCAAACCCCTGCTACAGAGCTGCAGGACTTCTCCTACATGTCCCCTCCAGACACAGCCAGAGCAGAAGTGCAACTTGGTTCATGCTTCAGAATCTGCAAGAGCAAAGAGTTAAAGTAAGGGAAAGCTTCCTTTGTTCCTGACAATTCTTAAACGCTGTGTTTTGTGGCATTCATCTGTTGCATCATTCATTTCTCAGGACAGGCAGAAAGCAGTCCATAAGACTATTCTTCTGTACTGCAGTGGTAAAATGTCTTGGTCCTCACCTGGGCATGCACAAATTATAGGGGCAGAGAGCCCCTCTTGGTACCAAGAAGACTGGGCTCATTAAGCACAGATGACAGAAGCAAGGTGCCAGGTACCCCTTGGCAAGCGGCTGTAGGCTCTGCTCTGTGGCCAGCCAGACCTGCAGCTGCTGCTGGGACCTTCCAAGCTTCTGTAGGCTCTGCCTGAAGCACATGCAGGAATGGTCACATTGTTTTTCTGCTTTCTAATCCTACCTACAGAAGTGAAGCTCAAGTCTCAGTTCTGTGGTGTTTTGCTGGTTAATTCAGACATTCCCACGCTGTGAGTGTGTGCCAGAAAAACGCAAGTGAGTAAAAGGTTGACTCTGAGCCTCACGATTACAGAGGTTTATGCTTGTTTTCTTATCTCCCTGAGAAGAAAAATGTCATAGAAAAATGTGCAAATATGCATTTCCATTATGAACTTCTTTCAGTGACAACCAGCTAAAAATTGGGTGTTTCAGCAGTAAAAAGAAAAAAAAATCATCTTTACCAAATACCCTTTTAGCCTCCCATCCCATAAGAATTTCAGCTCCTGGTTACACATCCTATTTCTCCACAGAATCATTTTTAGGAAAGAAAATCTATTTTTTGGCCTGATCTAACAGTGTGAGACTCTTTGGGTGTGTCTGAATTCTTTCTAAACAGTCCTGGGCAACTGTACAAAAAAAAAAAAAAGAAGTTTCTCAGCTGCTGTCATTTATCTTAAAACATCTCTTTCATCCAGTTAGCTATGATAAGCACTTTCATTGTTACTCTGGAAGAAATATGTTATCATTATGTTTCAGAGTCCACACCTTCATTTCTGTGACTGAAGCCGGTTCATACCTCTCTCAATATTAGCCTGGCAGCAAGGTAGCAACTGATATTGGAAAATAGCAACAATTCTGCTTGCATTTTGCTGTGGGTCTTAGTCACCTTTATGTCATAATGAAATGATTTAGGACTCATCTAGGAGGGAGAAGTTCAGGACACCATGCCCTTACTCCTGGGACTGTTTTGCATTTTACGTTTAAGAACCATTATATAAACCTCAAAATATTCATGACAGCAGGAA
>NW_008678679.1:5860-20964 GCF_000695815.1 Acanthisitta chloris
AATGTTAAGTGATGAGACTTGCTCCCCCTGTTCATCCCCTCCCCCAGCATGTTCTCTTTTTCCCTCAGCATTGCATCTCCCACTCCAAGCACCACATCTCCATGGAATCACCATTCCCAAACACAGCAGGCCTTGCCTATCTCGCTTCCAACCCAAACTGAAAGCACACAGCACTGGCAGCCAGATATCTGCTTGCAACTTGCACTGGCAATGAATGACTTCTTTACTACACTGCAAATGACTCATCACCTCCAACTTTTACAGCTCCCAGAGTCACCCAGGGGAGGGAACAGGTCTTGTGCATTAGTGCTGTGGCCAGGTATTAGTACACTGCCAAAGCAATCACTGTCCCTTCTCCTTGATGTGAGCTATAGGTGGGAGCTTATCCAAGCATCCCTGTGTCACCCTTACAACAATAGAGCAGAGAGGCTTGCAGATGGAAAAGCAAACCTATGCCTCCAGAACCAAGTGTACTCAAAAACCCTTTTCGGAGGACCAGGATTACCTTTCTCCCTCTTCCTGAACATCACTCCCCTTATATTCTGTGCAGACAAGAAACCATTGTGGGGACAAAGCCACTGGTTTCAGTATGATGCAGGGGCAGGCTTGGTTCGCAGCTTTTCATCTTGCCCACATGTCAATATCTTGCACCCACAGAGGCATCATGCCAGTGGGAGAGGAAGGGGCCATCCTGCTCCAGGGCTTCCTCAGCTCTCTTGGTTGAGCCTGCTGGCAATGTGCTCATGAAATGTCAACAGTCAGCACAGTTTTATGCCGATCCTTCACTTCCCAATGCCTTCTGTTGTGTGCTGAGAAGAGCTTATCTACCACACAGGTCATGTGATAATTGCTGCTCAAGAATGAGGAAAACATAGCTTCCCAAGTCTGAAAGCTTCTTTGGTGTTATCCCCCTTGCACGCACTCTGCCACTTTCCCAGTAGCCCTGACAGTGGGGAGAAGGGAGCCCAGGGAAGTCCTCTGCTGTTGCTCTCACCACACTCTGCCTTCTGCCCCAGCAGTGGCTGCATCATTGGAGATAAAGCAGGTGCAGGGTGAAGCTGAGAGAAGAGGCAACAGGTTTTTAGGATGCTTATTGCCAGGATGATTTGCTGTCCTCAGCAATTTCCTGCCTGAAAGCAACTGCTGTGGATAAAGCTGGCTCTGATAAAGACTGTTACCAAATTCTATTCCTATCTTGCTCCCACTTTGCCCTGATGGAAAAGACAGCTCAAGGGATACAGTAGGAGGAAACTGAGGTCATGGGTTCCCCCAAGACAGGACCCAGTCATGGCTCCCTCACAAACATCCAAGGGATGCCAACTTTGACTCTCTCAGCCAAATCACCCTGGCCAGTCAGCATGGACAGGTTTTCATCTGCAGCACTGGAACTGTCTGGATCATCCCACCCACATGGAAATGTGATTTAAAGCAGGGCTACAAACTGAAAATCTGAATCATTACTCCGGTAAAACATATGCCAGATTCCCTTGCTAACCTCCCATGACAGATAAGCTGTAGCAGAGCCTTCTTCCCTAGGGAAAAAGGGGAACTGTCACTTGCCCTAAAAAGTCTTCTGGCTCCAGCCAGTGGAGTTCACCAGCTGCTTTTCAAGAAGAGCTGTTTGCTCTGCTTCGTTTTGTTTCAAGTACTGTTTGAATTCCTCTGCAGACACGCATGTCAAGCCAGAGTTAATGCTACAACCATTGCACTCAGAGCTGAGGAAAGAGAGTCATCTGCTGCCTGTCCACCAGCACCAGCTCTCACACCAGGAAGGACAACAGAGATGGCAGCAGTCAGACCCAGCAGATGGGAAGAGGTCTGCCTGACCCCTGTGCTCTAACCTTTTCTTTCCTCCTGGCTTGCTTTAGGATATTCAGCTAGCTACCATATTCCTCTTTGCCTTGGTTTCCACCCCAGTAGGAAAAAGTAATGCTCACTGCAGCGTTTCATGAGTTTTCTGGCAAGCACCCCTGCTAGAAGAGGAAGAGCTGCTAGTACCTGCACTAGCACTTCGTCTGGGCTGCATGGATGCAGAGACAAGCCTCACCTCAGATGACTGTACAAAGCCAAGAAAGACTAGATTTGCTATCATCGTATTACCAAGACCAAAAAACAATCAGAAAAAAAATACCCTGGTAGAAATACACTCTGGTACTCTAGTAGAAATAAAGCAAAATAGGATTTTTGAAAGTGTGTCACTGACCAGTTATAGCATCTGAGAAGGAGCAAGGAAAGAGTTTTGCAGTCTGGTTATAAGCTAGCTCCACTTTCATCTCAGCAGTCAAATGCAATGCATTGTAACACAAGCATGGTGTCATCTTGTTATTTCACAACTAACATGGATGGGATGGTCCTTAATATTCATAAGAGGAAGCTTTCTTGTACCAGCAGGACATGAGTTGCCCTGCCCCTGGGGAGTGGGGTGATTTTGGAAGCTGTCATAGCCCCTAGAAGCAACAGGCATAGACTAGGGCCCCCATGTAGGCAGGGTGGAGAAGGGAAGAGGAAATGCCCTGATTCACAGTTACCAATTGATAAGCAAAGCAGCAGCAGATGGTTGTGGATAGAGGAGTATAAAGAAGCCATGAGGAAATATTAGTCATCGTGATTAAGCCCCAAGAGTGTCTACATTTGCAGTTATTTAGTTTACTTGTTTGTAGACACACATGACAGGAACTTAGAGGAGATGTGAAAAGACATGACAACAGAGTATTGTGGATGTCCTCAGCAGGCTCCTCCCTGGCAAGAATGGTCATACAGGTACAGCCTGACAGTACAGTTTGTCTGAAGAACTGTGGAGCGAAGGCTGGCACAGGCCCCCATGACTCCCAAGTCATTTGGAAAAGGGAAATCAGAAACAGCTGAAGAGCTGTGAAGGCATGGGAAGTAAAGGCAAACAAGAGGAAGCCAAAAAGTCAAGCATGAGGAGGATGAGCCAGTCCAGCATCATTCTAAGGGGTGTGTTGAGAGCTCTCCTGTTAAGGATGGAGGAAAGGACATGGGCTGTTATGTCAAGTGTTTGGGTGAGAGTTTCAATGTGCAGATGACTGCACATCAGCTACATAGTACAAAACAAGGTTGTGTGGATGGGAAGACAGCAAGGCAGCCAGGGTTGAAGGACCAGATGCATGGCAGCCCTGAGTGCAGGCCATGTCGTATGGCCTGGGGAGACCATGAAAGGCATCAGTGGGGAATGTGGGCAAGAACAGCCTAGTGTTAGCATTGCTGGGCTTGAGCTTTTGACAGCCATCCATAAAGAAACAGCATAGAAACAGAATCAAATTTTAATTTAGGCTAAGGAAGATGGATGTAAAGGTGAGACAAGGGTTGACTTGTGTTCACCATAAAGGTAGCGGTTGGACTTCTGTTGGTAGATGAGGATGGGGACCTGGGAGAGGTCCTGTTCTACCCTCTCAAAGAGGCAAGAGTTGTTGAGGAAGGAAGGTAGCAGTCTGAACAATAGCAGGTTTACTTCATCTCTGCAAAAGTATTTCCACCTGAGGTGCTCCACAGGGCCTATACTGAGAGAGAGAAGGAGAAACTAAGAGTGGGATCCACTGCTCCATGTTTTGTGTACCTTTCCCTCTCTTTCAGGTCAGTCGGCAGCAGCCTTGCAGCAGATACATCCTGAAAAGAACAGCAGCTATCCCTCACCTTCAGCACACAGCAGTCCTACATCTGCTTGGTGAAACTACCAGCCCTCTTGCAGGGTAGCACATGCATAAAGTTTGGCAGGATGAACCAGGATGTTGTGGGATACGTATTAGGAAGGACTCATCACACTGAGCTATCCCATTTGCAACATGGACCTCACAGTCCTGCCAGACAGAAAGCAGCCTAACTAGGTAGAGCTTCCCAGAACAGAATTTACAGTCTAAATATGTTTTCTGTATAGGAAATCCAAAAGAAGAAGAAGGAGGAAAAAAAAGAAGGCCTTATCTATATTTATAAGATGAAGCTTTTCCTACATGAATAAACCTCTTAACACATTTTTCTGGGCGCTGAGGTTATATATTTAATAGGTTTTTCTGGTATCACTTGAAAGTAGATCACCACCATGCAATGACGCCTGCTGCACTCTTTTTCTGGCATCCTCACTAGCTCCCTTCACCCGTGCCCCCAGTAACTAGAACACCGTGTGTTATTCTCACCAGACTGAGAGAGAGGATTTTTCCTTTACTTAGGAACTTCAGCTACAGAACTGCTTGCTCACCTCCTTTTTTTTGGCCCTCCATGCTTTCTTCTTTCCAGCTTTACAAAGAACAGAGGAGGCAACCTCCAGAAGAGAAGGGAAAGCACATACTCAACTGAAACCCTCCTCCTAGCTCGTCCTTAGTATCCTGGGGATGCAGATCAGCTAGTTTGCCCTCGAGCATAGATCATGGATAGCAGAAACATGCATAGGCCTCCAATCAGCCTCACTACAAACCTGGCCCCTTACACTGTGGGCAGTGTGGCTAACACCTATATTGTACCTTTACAAAAGTTTATAGAGCAATGGAAAAACAAGTAACTGCCTTATCAGCATTCCCAGGTTATTCCACACCCTACTCTTTGACTGCCTCCTTATCCAGAGAATAGCTCTTGAGGCCTGAAGAGCCTCTCCTGTGCATCACGTCTGTGCCCTGGTTAGTGCTCCAGCACAAGTATGCTTTTGAGCAAGGCTCTACAAATTACTCACAGACCTATTAAGGTATACAAACCATGTCCTTAAGAACTAAACCCTGCAGGGCTATCTCACCCCTCAGCCAGGACTACTTTGGTTTCCTCCCTCCTAGTTCCAGCAGTTCTGCATTGCAGTGTGAAGAGCACAGCTCTTTTGCCTTGGCAGAAAACTTTAGTGGGAGAGATGTCAGCTGTAGATAACCAAAGAGAGTAGGTAAGCATCCACTGTTTTCAGGGCCAGGTCGGTGTGGTAAGTAAGTGCTCTGCAACCAGTACACTCTTGCTTTCCACTTTACAGACTTGGCATTTGGACTTTTGTCTAACCTCTTTCATGTGGGCAGAAGTTTCATTTTGTTGCTTTATTGTCTCTCACCTCTTTATTAAATACAATAAGTTAAAACCGCTGTCTTTACAGCCATCCCTCAAGAGGGAAGAAGTGAGTTACTGTGGTGTCACTCCTGTGTTCCTGACCTAGGAGAAGAAAAATTGTGGGACTATTCTCTTTTGCCTCTGCAAGGAATAAATATCTTGCACTGATTCTTAAGCTGTAGCTCACTGTAGGCTCCTCACTGTTTCCTCCATCCACTTCCCACTCTTTAGGACAAAATAACTGCCTCTTCATCTAAAGAGATTTATCTATTCACTTTCATGCATGGACAGAAAAAACCCATTTCTTCCCCCGCAACAATGCAGCTAAGTCTGGAGTAGAGCTTGACAGCTATTTCACAGCACAGAAGGAGTGGCAGGGAAAATGCAGTTGTTTTTGCCTGCAGAGATGGAACAGTGGATTGGAATGGCAAAAACTGCAATTTAACTGGAACCTTGAGAAATTCTTCATGGTTTTCATAATTTAGAGAGAAGAAAAAAAGAAAGAAAAACCCCCAAACAACCCTGCTTGTAAAGGCTGAATTGCCAAAGCACAGGCTGACTCAAAGGGAAGGGCTCTGTTTAGTGAAGTGCAACACTACCTGCTAGAGCACCTACATATTTCTTAGAAGTCTTTTCATCTACCTAGTGAGTAAGCTCATTTCTGCTTTCCTGTGAAAATGGGCAAGCTCAAAGGCAGGAGCACAAGAGTTGCAGATGAAATAGGAAAGGTGTGGGTCACTGCTTCTTCATAGGATGCAGATGCAGCTCATGAGGCAGTCATCTCATCTAACCTGATTAGAGGGTGTGATACTCATGTGAGAACTGATCACAAGCACTTTTTCTCCCAGTATATCTAACACAGGCATTAACCAACATTTCCCATTCCCACCTCCCACCATTTCCCTGCCCAAACCTGCTCCAGAAAATGAAAGCTTCAGCAGAACTGTATCTCCACCAGAGCTGGTTCAGGGACTGCACCTGACTGAGGGCACAGGAAGGTGAATGTGCCTAGGTATCACAGCAATAAGCTCAACATCATTATGTGCTCAGGACATTACAGATAATTTGAGGGTTCTGAGCTTCTTCTGAGTATGCAAAAGCAAACCCTCTCTACACTGGTAAGATTGAAAGGTCAGGACACAGGAGAGGTAGGTTAGTTAAGCAAAATCAGCCTTCAGTGGGACCTCATATATCAATGTCATTCATGTATAAAGTAGTAAATAAAGTAGATGTTCTGTGCATGTCCTCAAGGAGAAATCCAGCTCACAGCCCTGTGACAGCCCTGCCTGCTAGCTTCCTTCTCTGCTCTTTCAGTGGGAGGCACACCAGGAATTACACACACAAATACATCTCTGCATTTTACCAGAGTCAGAAGGGGGAGTATGCTCCTTGATTGTCACACTATCAGGAGTCCCAGCTCCTGTACTCAGAGAAGTACTGGATGTCCTTGCTCTTCTGATAATGTTGCCATGGTCTCAACCTCTTCCAGAGACCAGCAGGAACAGGGTGGTGAATGTCTCTGCCAAAGGTAATTTTCAGTGCAGCATGCTTCTTTGTCCAGCAGCTTCATGCAGCACTGTACCAAACATTGACCGTACAAGAGCAACTTGGCAGAAACACACCAAGCAACAACTCAGAGATATCATCTCATCCCTGCGCATGGTTGTTCTGCTTTTTGTATCATGGTCCTGGCTCTTGCATGGTACAACACCAGGCCATGTGAGAGGGCTCCCAAGAGACAGAGCAAAAGATCTGTGAACCCCTGGGGATGTTATGAACAAAGTCTGAAGACTTAGAAAGGCAGACACCTTTCTTTCTCCCACTGCCAGAAATCAGTTCTAGAGAAGATGCCTGATGTGAGTTCATGTTACTTCCAAGCCACATGTGCCCTCTCTCCAGCCCTGGCCATTGTTTTTGCATTTGTTTGCCTGGAAGTATTTTGCAGCAGAGGTCTCTGAGCAAAAGAGGCTGGATCAGAAGCGAAAGAGTGACTATTGCATTATGCAGCATCCAGTCACAACAAGGGAGTTAGATTTTGATCTGCTTGCTGAAGTTTGCTATTTCTACTCTGGTACTTGGTGGTCAGTTTGTTGCCAACATCTGTATAACATCAAACATTTGCATCCATATGGAGAATGTATAATTAAAGCTTTCTGCATACAACTGTGAAAACTTTCTCATATTCTCCCTAAATTGCACTGCAACCCCCAGCTGAGGGCTGGGAGCCAAAATGTAAAAAGTCTGGCATAAATATTTAACTAACTTGAGATACATATTCCTCAACTATTAGCTAATTATTTTGTGCCAGCCTTAAATGGCATCTGGTTCGTTAGCGCAGGACACACAAGGATGCTGCAGGTTGGGCATATAAGTGGGAAACGAAACGTGACTTCATGCTAATTAATATTAATGAATGGATTGAGAACCAACATCTCTTTGAAAATATGAGCTCAACAGGAGCCCGAGTGTGATTCATTATGATTATTGCTGGGGTGACAGCCATTACCAATCTCAGAAAAGCTTCTGTTTCATGCAGCATGTCTTTGGGAAGGACTTAATTGGCTTCTAGAAGAAGTGAGGATGAACAAGGGAGGTGGCTCCAGACAAACCTGCAGGTATGTGTTTGATTATCACCATGGAATAGGAGTAATGGTAACAATTACTTGTGTGTGTGTGTATGCTGTGGTCACCTTTCTTCAGTTGGCTTGCTGAGGCAAGAGCCGTAGCCTGCTCTCAAAATCCTGCTGTATTTCTTCCTAACCCTCCAAACTCAGTCCTTTCTTTCATCCCTCAGTCTCTCTTCCACCAAACTTGATCCCTTCTTCCCCAGTCACCATCCACTTTGCTGCTGTCTCAGACTGCCTTGGCAGCCAGTTAGCTCAGCTCTGAAGCCTTGTACCTGAATGCAATGTGTTTTGCCTGGGAAGGAGAAAGTTTGCTCTCATTTCACACAGCGTCTCCCAGGACAGATGTGCTCACCATGATACCAGGGAAAAGTCTGGATGGTCATCAAGGCAGTTTTCTTCCTTAGCTAATATACAGCTATGTGGTAGGAATTGCCAAACATTTCTCTTCCCTTATTTCCAGTCTCTGTAGGTTGCTCTCCATTCCTGAAGCATAGTCAGTCATTAACAGAAATGTTTGTCCTCATATGGAGATCCTGAACAATTATCATTTGGTACCCAGTTGCTTTGCTTAGTTATCATGTTTGTACACCACTTGGCTCTCACATTGAGCACCTGTGCTGATAGATCTGCAGCTTTATGCAGGGCTCGAAAGGAAATGCTAGAGCTTCTTTCTTTCAGCCCGTTCAGTCACAGAAATGGTTTCCAAGTTGGTTTCTGCCCTTGAAGCAGCTCTTGAACATTTGTGAAGTATGTTGGGGTTTTGGATTGCATCAGTCTTTTTGCTACCCAGGAATTACCACTCATCTCCATCATTGGCAAACTGTTTCTCTGCTGTGTTCTCCATTTCTCAGTCAATTTTCTCCTAATAACTGATGGGTCCACCAGCTAATTTCCCTCTGGTCTTGCAAAAACATCAGCAAAAATCAGCAGAAGCTGAAAGCCTGGTGGAGCTTTACACTATAATTTTCCTGAATCAGGCAAGTACCAAAGACCCACTAGGACCAATTGTATATCTCCAGAAAGGGAAGAAGACCACTGTATCTGAATCATCACTGCAGTTCTCATTCTCCTACATTATCTTCACCACTCCCTCAAGTCTTTGTAAAATCAGTCATGTCACCAAGGACTAACAGAAACAGAGAGAGGGAAACTGGTGTGCAACTTGTGCTGTGGGTTTTTAATGGGAATTTGAAACTGGATCTAGGAATCCTTCTCCAAGGTAGTACATCATGTCTTGTGATTCCATGTAAAACCCTTATATTTTCTCCCATCTTGATTAGGACTGGATAGAAAATTGGGTTAACAAAAATGTAAAGAATCTCAATGCAGCAGAGACTGCCTCAGAGCCAAGCTTCCCAGGGGAAATAAATGATGAACAAAAACAAACAACAGCACAGCTCAAATGATTCCTCCCCTCACCACAGTCCTGAGATTTCATAATTGCTCCCTTCATGGCCATTTTGGTTTGTAATATGCAGAGTAAAGATTTCCATTATAGCTGTGTTTACTTAATCACTATAATTTTTTTAAGTGAAGTTCAGGCTGCTGAAAGCACCAAGCTGCCAGCCCCAAGCAAATTAGCCATCAGCTAGTTGCACTAGAAGCTGTTCTGCTGTGATCCTTAGCAAAGGGTTTGCTCCCCAGCAGTCTCTTCATTCTCAGATGGATCATGCACCATGATCATTCTCAGATGGATCATGGAGTAGGAAGGTTATTTAGCATGTTACACCCTTTGCCTTATCAGTCAAGATAAGGAGGTGTTCCTTTGGAAAAAACCCACATCAGTCTCTGGGAGTGGGATGACAATGTGGACATCTGGCACTGGTCTGACATCTGTCAGAGGGAAGCTAGACAACTAACAAACGTAGAATTCATTTCAGAAATCATCAGGACATTGACTGCATCTGCAACTTAGTCTTTCCAGTGAGGTTACATTGAATATTCTCATCGTGCATGGCACAATATCCCAGCATGAATATTTAATCATGCAGGGCAAATACAAGTAGATTAAAATTCTAGGTGATGACAACTTTCAGATGAGCTGGGCCCAGACTAGAATTTGTGATTTCAGATGGTAAGACTCCACCTCCCTTTGCTGTCCCCCTGAGCATGGGATTTGGGAAACACCTTAGCCTTTATAACAGCAGCAATAGCTGCTTCTTGCAGGTGCTCCACCCTCACCTGCCCCAATTCCCAAAGTCTTTGCAGATGATAGAGAGGTGGGAGAATAAAGAAGTGGATGTGCATTGAATCACAGAATCATTAAGGCTGGAAAAGACCTCCAAGATCCTCAAGTCCAACCTTTGACCAGACACCACCATGTCAAGTAACCATAGCACTAAGTGCCACGTCCAGTTGTTTCTTGAACACTTCCAGAGATGATGACTCCACCACTTCCTTAGGACAGCCCATTCTTATGCCTGACCACCCTTTCAATGAAGGAATTCTTCCTGATGTCCTACCTGAACCTCCCCTGATGCAGCTTGGGGCCATTTCCTCTCATCCTGTTGCTTGTTACCTGGGAGACAAGACTGACACCCGCCTGGATACAAACCCTTTTCAGGTAGTTGTAGAAAGCAATAAGGCCTCCCCTGACCCTCCTTTTCACCAGGTTAAACATTCCCAGCTCCCTCAGCTGCTCCTCATATGACTTACTCTCTAGACCCTTCACCATCTTTGCTGCCCTTCTCTGGACATGTTCTAGCACATCAATGTCTTTCTTGAAGCAAGGGACCCATTGGTTTGAGGAGAGACTACAGACCAGCTTTATCATGATATCAAGTGTCCAAATCCCATAGAAACAACAGAAAGCAGTCACCTCAGTTCTTTTGGCCTGAAGTGACTACGGCACTAGGACCCAGTTCATAGTCAGAAAAAAATATGTACATTATCAAGAAGCCAAGGCATTAACAAGGTTATTCCTTTCTGTAGTTAGAAGGTCAAATTCCTCTAGTTCCATGTTGAAATCACTGTAACTCATTTCATACTTTCTGCTGATAGGAATATAATTCAGTCTTTTCAGCAAGGTTGTCAGGCACCATGAATGGTCTCTGTATTGACAAGTCCAAGTGGGAGAGATTCAGAAAGTTCAATATCCCCTCTCTTTGCAGAAACAAATCCACATAAAGTGAAGCTATCACAGCAAATTTTAGTGCACGTTTGCGTCACAGAGAGGTGGAGTGGGTATGCAGGAGAAATCTCACTGTGCAGGCAACAGGCAGAAATCAGAAGAGCACCAAGTGGCCAGGTGGTAAGGGAACCCACTTCTGATTTACAATTGCAATGATTGCGATGAATAGGGAGAGTCTGTGATTAAAAGACATGTCTGAAAATAACAGTAATGATTTCCACTTGTATGCCTTTGATCAAACAATCTTACTGTATTGTATAAATGAAACCTCCCAATATCTCTGTGAGGTTGGAAAGCCTTCTACTGACATGAACATGTCAGAAATAAATAGCAGCTGAATGGTGTCAGACAGGTGATGGCTTAGATATTTCATCATCTCTTGGAAGCAGAACATCTAGAGATGGAATTTGTCCCAGTTATAAGAGAGGAATAGATCCTCAGTATGCGCTATATTGGACTACATGCATAAATTACTGTGCAAAATGATCATCCAGCCCATCCAGTTCTCATTTCCATAGGTGAAAATGCCAATAAGGGAACTAATCATCTGTCTGTAAGGATGATTTTAAAAGATGGAGACACTGCCCATCAAGAACACCTCTGGGACTCATCAACTCTGTTCAAACAGGCTGCTGGAAACCACCAGGAGGTAAGAACTGTACTTTCAGTCTGTCTCCACAGGATTAATTTGAATTAGCCATCTGGAGTGGAAAAATGTATATCCCTTACCATACCCTTGTGCACTACACTCCCTGACACAAAATTGTCCAGGACCATCACATCCAGCCATAAGCCTTTTCTGGAGAGCCCTGGACGCATCACCCCACCTGCCTCCTTGTAAACCAGGAGGCATCTAGGCAGCTTTTTCACTTGGGTTTGCAGCTAAATCCCATCCAAGGGCAGGAGACATCATTGAATATTTCCCTCACAATAGGAGAGTGGACCCAAAACTGAACAAAATGTGTAGTTTTCTGTGGTAAGGCAATTTATTGTGTTTGGAAAGATTGAAACAGTTATGTTTGACCTTGCTGGAGTGCTGAGAGGGTTAAATATGACTCAGCACTTATTTTGGCTGTGCTTACATTCATCCTTCTGTCACCAAGAAAAAGAACCAAAATACATTCTGATATTCAGATCTGGCTATTTCAGTTTGTGCTTTTCTCTGTTATTCAGTGAATATGAAATTACTTTTCACCAGTTTAGAAGATATTTGTATAGTATTTTTCAAGGATAAGTTGTAGGGATCAAACCCCCCAACTTCACTGTTATGGTTAATAACCAGAATACCTGGTCTTCCTCAAGAGCCAGTAATAAGCTGCCTGTATTAATCCTATTTAGATGTTTGATTTGGCTATATCTGTCAGCAGACAGATTATATAAATACAAGGTTTGAAGAAAAAAAAAGTAATGCTGAAATATAACCGAGAGCAGTTTTACCCTTGGTCAAAAAGAGGAAAACATTACCCAGCTAGTCAAATGCTAGAGGTGCTCTCCAGGTGGTCAGAGGAACTTCTCTCAAAAAGATAAGGCAGTCCTGAAGCTATTTAGGGCAATGTCAAAACACCACCCTTAATAACTTCTAACTATGTTTTGTGAGGAAATATTAAATCTGCCTGAACTCCCTAGAAGCAAATAGGTCTAAAACCAGTGTGTTGTTTCCTCCCTTGCTGCTGCTGCCTACTGCCCTGGGGACACTCTCCTCCACACGGCCACAACGACATGAATAAAACCCAAACCTGTTCTCACCCACGTGCCACCAGCTACAGCTGCAGTTTCTAGCATAAACACATGCAAGAGTCCAAGCGCCTCTACGTGTTGCCTGTCCAGGACCCCTAAGTCTGCCTGGCACTTCTTTGGTGCCCTCCTTGACCTGTTTCTCTACAGGAAACTCCCAGGAAAATATCCACTTGCTTTTTGAGGGGTCTTTATCTGCTAAGATTAAAGAAGATAAACCAAGGTCGAGGTCAGGCAGGTCAGATGTAAGCCAGGTGGTTTAGCCAACAGGTGAGCCTCTGTCTGAAGGGGTGCTCTTGGTGGCCTTTGAAGGAGGAGAGTTG
The DNA here is from genome assembly GCF_000695815.1 of Acanthisitta chloris. Classification (NCBI taxonomy): domain Eukaryota; kingdom Metazoa; phylum Chordata; class Aves; order Passeriformes; family Acanthisittidae; genus Acanthisitta; species Acanthisitta chloris. The sequence goes on from NW_008678679.1 coordinate 18,709, forward strand.
GTGGGTATATAGTCCTGGCCCCTAGGGCCAGAGAGGGCCAGAGATGGAGCTGTTTGAAGAATTGCATTGGTTTGGCCAAAGCAGTAAAAATACTAAGACATTGCAAAGCCCAGAGCATGATTGGGGCTGCAAAGATCAGATTAAGCCAGGAGGGGAAGGATGGATGGGCCACATGGCCCAGCACCCACTGTGACCCTGTGTTTGCAGAAACAGGATGTGCAGGCAGGGTTCCTCCACCCAACAATTTTGGGATTGTGTGAGCTGACTAGACACAGCACCCCTCTGCACACAGAAGGGATGGGATCGGGGCAAGCTGCTCCTTGCTCACCTGAAGCACCTTTCCACCAACAGCAGAAAGGTATTAGCTGTGTGAGCCCTCTGTCCAGCCTGCCCAGAGCAATGACCATAGGAGTACATTTGAGCTCTCTGATTTGTTCATTTGGTAGGCAGTCATTAGCAGTACTAACCTCAGTGAGCATCCAAACACCTTCGACTCCTTCTCTCCCAGCCTCCCTCTCTGCCCAGCTTTGCGGACTTCTCCTTGAGCCTAGACAGGGTTTGTTAGAAAGAGTAAAGTCACACAGTTATTTCTCTCTTCACCTGATTCATCCTCTTACCGCTTGCTGTTCCTCTAACAGGTGCTCTGTTAAGTGGATCCTGCTGTGTTTAATAGACTCCTCCACCCCCATGTAACCTACTTACATATTTCCTGTGAGCCTGCTGGCCTGGTGATCTTCCAGGAGTATGGTCTCTGGCAGCTGCTCTGGAAAGGGTCACATGGCTCCTGTAATTAAAACAGGGTGTGAAAATGCAATTTCTCTGCTTACCTGAAGGAAAAATAAATGGGGATGAGGGGAAGGAGACCCTTAGCTGTTAACATGAGGGATAACAAGACAAGGCTTGAAGGTCTTTGATTTAATTGTTAACACAGCATTGCACCAGATATCATCAGGCCCTGTGCTATCAACAGATCACTCGAGTAACGTTAAAAATTATGGTCATATATGGGAAAATTATGGTCATGTTTGATTTCTTCTGGCATTATTTCTTCTTCTTCACTTCCCTGGAATAACTCACCAAGGTCTGGCACACAAAGTAGAGACATCTACTTCGTATACACCCATCATTGGCACATCCAGTTCTGCAAACAGCAGAAGCAGTTCTCCTTAGAAACATCTCTGGGCACAAATCTCATTTGAGTTTGTCCTGTCAGTTCATAATCTGGGATTTTTATATGTATATGCTACTACCATTCTTGGCATTTCTTCTAGTATACAGCTGTCTGGTCTTGGTGTATATCAAGTGGAAACTTCTCAAGGTAGAGAGCTACAGTGCTGGGTAGCACATGTACACCCTGTCCCTGCTACTGGGAGAGTTAGGGAGTAATTTCCCAAAAGCACAGGTGTTCCTGGCAGGAACAGGAAAGATCCAGATTGATGGTGTGCCAACATTGTTTCCATTTTCTAGATGAACACACATGGGTCACTTCCATGGTCCTATTTGACATCATGGTGTCATTGTACATTGTTTGGAGCCACCTGTGTATCTGACAGCTCATGGGATTCAATGTGGATTCCATGGATGCCGTGGTGCAGAGCAGTGATGTTTGCAATGCACTGTAGCAGGGAGTTGCATTCTTGCTGGGCTGGGGGCACAGAGAAGGGTACGACAGCTAGGTTTCAGAAAACTGAACACTAGGATGCTCTGCTAGAGAGGACTTGAGGCACGGTTGTGAGTTGTGAAAAGGCTGGGAGAAAGATGGGTCCTGAGGGGTGGGATGACACCAGAGAGAGCTTTCATGGAAGGGAGGCAGCCACAGAAGGGGACTGTGAGTTTAAAGCTCACTCCAGGCTGATGCTGACAGCTGGTCCATCAACACAATGTGAGGGAAACCTCTGTTCCTTATAACCTGACAACTAGGAAGATGGTCCTATGCCAGGGGCTGAATCAGTCAGAGGCATCATTAATAAATCTGATGCAATCTCTGTGGGAGTGCCACAGGGTAATTCAGGTTGTGGATGTCAGAAATAGTGCATTAATTATGTGGGGGGTGGGAGTTGTAATCAGAAAAAATGTACAGAGTTTTTCTGCAGGTTGTTATGAAATCACTTAAGAGAGCATGTTGCAAGTCATTCTGCTGAGGAACAGAGCATTCAAAAGAGAAACTGCTGTAGAATACTGAAGATCTCATATACGGAGTAATTTAGAGAATGGTGCAATGGAATAGCTGAATCATAGAATCAACCGCGTTGGAAG
>NW_008678680.1:0-18950 GCF_000695815.1 Acanthisitta chloris
TATACGCACACGACCTTTATGCAACTCGTGTAAGATTTCCCAATGTAAGAGTCAGGGAGGTCCTTCCATTTGGGTTTCTGCTCAAATGATATCTCTATACTGTACTATATGTAATCAAGTTTCAGACATTCCCATAACACTCTTCATGTTAAAAATCAGAGCTCTGTATATGTCAGACCCTGTGTGTTTGGACACTTGTAGTCCACTAGAATATTCCAACACTGTGAGAAGCAAAATGTATAGTGTAGGATTAGAATGGGTAAAAACTTGCCATTGATAATTTCTTTCCTTCTTTCGAGTCAACTTGAATCTAGTTGCTTTGCTTAATACAACTTCCACACAGGAACTTTTAGTAATTAGTAAGCTCATTAAGACAAATTCTTTATTTTATGTGGATTGTTCCCAAGAGGAAAAAAAAATCTGAGTCACCTGAAAGCCTCATCTCCTCCTCCTTACCAAAACAAAGTGAGTCAAAACAAACCAAACCCCCCAAACAAACAGACAGACGATGAAATTTTGTTGCACTAGTGTTTTAACGAGGTTTGCTGGGGGAGGGAGGAATAAATGTTGGTTTTGAATAGAAGTCAGGTGTTCAAAAGACTTATTCGCACTGAACAGTATCCTCAATAGGGACTAGTATAGGTAGAGTCCCCAAATAAATTAGTACTATTCCTTTTCAGACTAAAAATAAAACATTTTAAATATATTGTTTATACCTTCATCAGAATGCAGGTTTTATCTCCGGCCTATAGTTTCTAAGGATCTCTATTGGGGCTGAATTTACCATCATCTCAGAACAAAACAATGAAAGGTGAAATTTTGCATATTAGGATGTTCATAGTGACCACATAAAGTAAATTTAAAAAAATTCACACACTGTTAGCCAAACATTTCAACTTTTTCTCACAATTTGAAACAAGATAATTAAAAACCCCATCAGTTTCCTGTTAGGAATATGTTTTTCCTCGTTAAAATCAGATGTGATTGTGCCTTTTGGGATCTTAAAAGAAAGACTGACTTGTGGGGGGCCATGGGTGTGAAAGTAATCAGATACAAACACGAACATGCTCAGTGAAAATCACAATCATATCATGCCACAGACTAAGCCAAACTCTACACTGATTTCAGGCTAGAGTGTGGCTTAAAAATCTCTGGTATGCTATAGGACTTGCATGAATCTGAACAGTCATATCCATTGTTCACTGACTTTGCTTTTCTTCATCTGTGCTACTGTCTGGGGGTAAGTGCATTCAGAAGTGCATTTAAAGTCTATGAATTTTTGTGGCATTTTGACTCTTACTCTCCACTGACAGAAGATTTGTTTGCTGTTTTCTGAGTGACAAAAAGTTGAAAAGTTATGACTAGTTGTATTTCTACTTTAATAACCATACCTATATAATTGTCATTTTCATACATTAAAAAAATATTTATGCTTTCTTTTATGTTTTAGTCAAGTACTTTCTTAAACAAAACAATAGCACCACTTTGGCATTGTTGGCCAAATCAGTAACAGGAAAAACAAGTATGTGTTCACTTCTCTGAGATTGTCATCTCTTACACTTGGCTTGTAAAATGGGGAGCTAAGAAGACTCAGTGCTTGGCCTGAAGTCTTCATTGGTTGACTTTAACCATTGATACTGAGTGAACAACCAGCTCATGGGGCACCTGAACATAGCTACGAGTTGTGTGTGAAACTCATTCCTATAAAGAAAGGCTACCACAAATTTACCCTTTAGTCTTACAAAAGGGATTGACACTCTGAACTGCCTTGGGGAAAAGGTGCCTATTTTTAATGTATCTACAAGAACTGGACTGACTACAATATCCCCTAGTTCAATTTTCTTTCCTCTCTTGTATGAATGGTACAAATGAGCCTTATCCAAGTCTTTCACAGAAGTCTAAGTGTAGGTTTGTCAGCACGTTTTGACTAGAACTATGAATTTTCCATTTAAACACTTCATGATGAATTATATTTACGATGGAGATGAGGCTCAAATTTTGCTACCTTGATGAAAGAGATCTATCAATTTCAGTGGGTTTAGATCTGCAGTGCTTTTCTGAACTGACTGGAAATAATGAGGCTTAATTAACATTGTTACTTCTGCATTTCAGTGGCATTATGAGTAATAATTGGAATTTAAAGTCTATTCTACTATGCAAAAATCCATGACCTCTGTCATGTGCCTTACATGTTAGGGAAGACTGGGGAATGGGCTTTTCTCTACTGTTTGAATGATTTATGATAGTCAATGACATCCAGTGGGAGCCTTGCTCCTAAATATTCGGAGCACTTTGGAAAATCCAGCTGAACCTTTCAGTTTCTCTAATTAGAAGTTTTTTCGAGTCAGACTGCTTCGTACATTTGGGAGGGAGGTGTTTTGGCTCCTGCTTCAACTTCTTTAAGCAGCAGATTTATTGAGATTATTAAGCTAATACAGCCCTTTTTCTTTTGTGCTGGCTGTATATCATGTGCTCCCTGCCATGTGACTGGAGATTCATTATACAAGTTTGCATTTCCCATCCCTGCATTTCTCACCTCTGCAGGTCTGAACTGCTTCCCATTTTATTATACTGTTTATTCACTAGTAACCCAAAGTGTTGCCTTTGAAGTTCATAGCTATTCATTATTTCAGTTTCTTTCAAGGATTATTAGAATTTGTTTAGACAGTTGTCAAGTTCTGATGTTAGCTATTGCTGCCTCTGACTGACATTTTCTAGTTGTGATTCCTCTACAGGATAAAAATGGTGGCATGAATGTGAGGATGAGAATCCCAAGATAACACCGAAAATCTGAATTAATTCACAGGACTTAGTGCAAAATGTTGTATGATTATTCAGTAACGTTAACAGTGCATTGGTGAAAAAATTATCTGTAAAGAAATTTGCCACCACAAATTGCTTTGTGTACTCACACCTTCCTTCTCTCCTCCCATTAGCATGTCAGAGGAGATAGGGGACAGAAAGGGTCATGGGACACAAAATGGAAATATGTATCATGTCTCTGACAACAAAATAACATCTTATTCTTAGACTGTGTTTCAGGATCCTTCCAGTTTCAAACTAAAAGTGCTTCCCTCTCCATCCCCCCTGCCAAAAAAAGGTCTGCAGGAGCTATGACAGGTATCAGAATTGCTAACTGTTTATTGAATGGGTGTTAAATAATTTAGGTTACTTTCCACATCTGTTTCTCTTTACTTCCTTCCTTTTTCAACATAACTATCTCAGTCAGTGACAGCTGTGACATATTCCTTTTATTCATTTACTGTTCTACTTTTACATTGCTATGGCAGCTGATTGTGCATGTAAACATCTCACAGAAAGCGAAGGGTGTAAGGGATTGCATAGGAAATACATTGCACTTGTTAAAAACACAAACCACAAATTTGCTATGGGAATAAGAAAGGAACTATAATAATTTGTTAGACTTTTAAGACCTACCTTTCCTGCCTGTTTCTCAAGGAACTATTGAGGAACTGCACATTTGCAGTCTGTAGAGAACCTTCTCTTACATTTGAATCAATAGTTCAGTTATCTACTCGCATGCATGGAGTAGAAAGTAAGGCAGATTTGAACCTTTAAATAAAATGCATGGAGTAGAAAGTAAGGCAGATTTGAACCTTTAAATAAAAAGAGATACTTACTTTATATATCTAATCTAACATCTCCTTAACTTCTCCCTTCATACATTATTCTCCAGGCCCTCCAGCTCTCGTGGCTGACCAAGAGGTACTTCATCCCTTGCCTGAGCCTACCATGAAGGACCTGAGTGGAACCAGGTTGGATCCTTTGGTCTGAGTGGAGCAGTGCATTATCCTCTGCCTTCTCCTCTCTTCTCTCACAGCGAAGTTTATTGCTCACCTTGGGGCACTCTTGGCTTCCCATCCCCCTTCACACCTTGGCCAACCTAGCACTGAGTTGATTTACAAAAATGGAGCTGAGGGACACAGCTGGAACTAGTGCAGTACAGATCAAAGCTACATAGCAGAGATTGACTGAAAATATCTGTCATCCACAAAACCATCTGAATGGCAATTGTAAGTAAGAATATAAGGATGTTATGTTTGGCCTTGAGAGCTCTTACTACACTGTAAGTTAGTGATTAGATTAGTTTTTCTGCTTTACAGAGAGATGCAGCAGACCAATTAGCAGTCAATTAAGTCAAATCTGATTGTGGGAAGAATTAAAATGGAGAGTGACTTGAGTCCCCTCTAGTATGTCTGAATACAAGACTGATATTTCAGGAAGATTTAGGCCCTGATTTAGGCCTTTTGAAGTCATTTGAGGGTTGTAGTTCAAATTGTCTTCTCTGGACCTAGACCTCTATGAATTTGTGTGCCGCAAAATCATGAGTGAAAACTCCACCATCCAAATGTTCCCAAAAGGAAAACAAGTATCTGAATTTTCTTTTGAGGGGAAACAAGTATCTGGATTTTGTACTGAATATGAGAAAGTTATTTCCATGTTGGAATCTTGAAGCCATTTTAGTTGATCTAAACTGAATATTTTTGAAACTATTTTGTGATTTAATCTTTGGCTTGATCTTTCCATATTTGCTTTTACCTGTTACTGTTTTGGCCAGACCCTTTCACGTAGCAAACTATAAAATAGCACCGTTGTACTATAAAACAGAGATTTTTTTTTTTTACATACTGTTTGATATATGTGTATTATTGATATGCTAAATTTTACATACTGAATTATATGGAGGAAGAAAGAAGTTACCTATACTGTTGCAAAATAATTACCTGGAAGAATCATTAATGGTTTGAGAGCCTGTGTATGCTTTAACTGCTTTTCAAAATCTTTTGTCTCACAAATTGCAATACATTGCATGTTTGCAAGAGAACGAAGAATAAAACTGCCTTAAAACAAATGCATCTATAACCCATATTCTGTCAAAATGCCACAGATTGAATTGATGGATGTTCAGAACTGTCTATGTTACCTTACTGCTGCTGTTACTGGGAATGTCAAACTGTGCAAATAGGAAAGGGGTAGACAAACAATGTTATCAGACACTGTAAAACAAACAGCCTGTTGCTTGTATAGAAGTGCAAATAAAAACCCCACCACTTCGACTAGGCTGCTGAATGACTCCAGCAACCAGTATTCATAGGTTAATTTAGTGCAATCAGATCCATCAAAGGCCCATAAATTTGTAGGCTTTTGAGGGGCACAGGACTTTTAGAGATTTTTATGCAGGACATTTAAAACAGGTTAACAAACAGTAATCTATCAACCACAGAATTTTTAGCTCTGGGCTGGTTAAAATGTTCTCTAAAGACTTAATATTGGAATGTTTAGTTGCATTGTTCACTGGGAGAATGCCCATTGGTTGAGATTGCATCAAGCTTTTTAAACCACTGTTTTTTTTGTAAGTCTTCCAATGTTTAACAAATAATTTATTTACAGCAAAGTATCCTGCAGATGGCACATTCATTCTTCATTCTTGTGGATGGCATGTTCTTACATTCTGTAGTTTCTGCTTCCTGTGTTCCCTCTACTTGTATTCTTCAAATGCACTTCCTGAAGGTTTAGAAAGAGAAAAAAATTATTACAAACAGGTTTAATTATGTTAAATGACCACAGAACTTATAATAGGGGCATAACAGTGGTTCCTTTCTGAGAAATTTCTTCTCCAGAATCATCATTTTGATGAATAATCACAAATAAATGTCACTGGTGGTAGTAGCAGGAACATACACACTAGAAAATGCTTTGACCCACATAACATTTTCAAGTATGCAATGCTGATACTACTGGGGATAAAAAGGTGTGAATGCCTGAATTAGGTTCTCAGACTTGCATTTGTGCCCATATAGAAAAGCATACCTTATCTCTCAAGTCTTTGAGGAAAAGATAATTAGAAATAAAATTGCACCTGTGAGGCTTCCTTTAGTATCGTATCCTCTGAGAAGATGTTCAGACCCAGACAGAGACAATCACCATTTTCAGGTGACAGATGCAAAATGTGAACTCTGTATAAAGTCAGCTCATGAAGAGAGACGTGCAGACTTCTAACCCATCCCACCCAGCCAATGGAACTCTGGGCTGCATCCAAAGGAGTGTGGCCAGCAAGTCAAAAGAGGTGATTTTTCCCCTCTACTCTGCTCTCGTGAGACCCCATCTGGAATACTGCACACAGTTCTGGTGTCCTCAACATCAGAAGGACGTGGAACTGTTGGAGCAAGTCCAGAGGAGGCCACAAAGTTGCTAAGAGCACTGGAGCACCTCTCCTGCGAAGACAGGCTGGGGGAGTTGGGGCTGTTCAGCCTGGAGAAGAGAAGACTGCGTGGAGACCTCAGAGCAGCTTTTCAGTATCTGAAGGGCCTACAAGGGAGCCAGAGAGGGACTCTTTGTCAGGAACTGCAATGATAGGACAAGGGGTAATGGGTTCAAACTGAACGAGGGAAAATCTAGGTTGGATGCGAGAAAAAGGTTTTTCCCTGTGAGGGTGGTGAGACACAGGTTGCCCAGGGACGTGGTGGCTGCCCCGACCCTGGTGGTGTTCAAGGCCAGGTTGGATGAGGCCTTGAGCAACCTGATCTAGTGAGGAGGTATCCCTGCCCAGAGCAGGGTGCTGGGCCTAGATGGTCTGTAAGGTCCATTCCCACCCTTAAATTCTATGACCTTAAGCATGGATCTTTGGAGACAAGGCGGCATTAACATAAGGAGAACAACCACCTCTGTGATAGTAACAGATTTAACTGAGATGGAAGGGGATTGGAAAACATGAAGCAGCATTCTTAGTCTATTAGGACACATATTCAAATCTCATATTAGTGTTAAAAGTTCTCTTGCTTTACTGGTAATAACTGGAAAGTCTAGTGTTTGTAGTAACAGGCATGATTCCTTAGCTAGGAACTCTCTGGGGTCTCTTTGGAAGCTTTGCAGTTCTGTGGGCAGTGTGATCAGTCACATAAGAACACGGCTGGGAAGTAGGCAAGGGGAGAAAATAATGCTCTGACGAGGCCAAGTCCTTCTGTGAGTTAACCTAAAACTTCCCTCCTTGGCTTTGGAGATGTGGCATGACTGCAGGAGAAATTAGGATTGGTGCCATGTGCATGTTTTGGCCTGTAAATGTCACTGTGAGTTGATACTGAGCCAATGACCAAAGAATGTGCCAGTCAGAAAAATAAATGACAAATAATGCAATACTCCTGTTTTCTTAAAGGTGTTTTCCTAAACTAAAAACACTAATATCTTTTCCCCTTCTCTCTTAGTCCCACTCTGTATTTCTTTACATTTTGAAGGTTAGATAAAAGTATTTTTGAAAGAATCTTCTGCATGTTCATATTTGTTGCCGTATATGTTTATGTGTGTTTTCCACATATGAGGAATAAATATAGATAAAAATTATAATTACATATCTTTTATATAACATAACATTCATATTTCACATACATTTATATTTAAATCAATAATTTATATATTTTGTGCACACATTTATATCTAAATATATGGTTGGATATTTACTTCTAGTAAAAGTACATATAATATTTATGTTTACATAAATATATAAGTTGTTTATATAAGTTGTTCATGTAAAATAAATATACATAAAGAAGAATAAGGACTGAAAATCTGAGGAAAAGCAAATTCTATGCAGATGTGCATGTCTTCTGCCATTTTGCTCAGGGAGCGAGGGGATGGCATAGCACTGTGCTCATGACAAGTTCAGGTTGTGCTGAGGTGGTTTAGATTGGATATTAGGAAAATTTCCTTCATGGAACTTTGTGTCAAGCACTGGAATTGGTTGCACTGGGAAGTGTTGGAGTCACCATCACTCGAGGTATTTAAAAGACCTCTGGACGTGGCACTTAGGGACATGGTTGAGTGGTGGCCTTGGCAATGGTGGGTTGATGGTTTAACTCAATGATCTTAGAGATTTTTTTTCATCTTAAATGATTGCATGATTCTTTTTTTTTTCAATTTTATTTCCCTCTTTACTGGATTTTAAAATCAGCCTTACTTGTGTTCACATTCATATAGGAGTTTTCAAGGTTCCTTGTAACCTTATATTGGTCTGAACTTTATGCCATTGGTTGTGTGTCACTGCTTCATCTGAGAGGGTCACAGTCTTCCCTCACACAGACAGTTGTTGTGGAGACAACAGTTATTTCCTTTGCTAGAACAATTGTTTCACAAATTTTTACTCACCAGTTTTTAAATGGTTGTTAAAACTGAATTCACTTAAGGGTAATCGACTAAATTTTTATGAGCATTTTGCAGAAGAGAAAGAAATGAATGAAAGAAAAGCTAGATGGGACCATGACACTGAAGAGAGAACCTTAACTTTCCTTCTTGCTCTTGTTTTGCAGTTTAAAACTCTACTTATAAACTTAGTGTAAAAATAGATGAAACCATGAGTTTGCTTTCCAGCACAAATACTGAACATTTCTCCCTGGTTTTGCTCCTGTCTTACTAGGTGAGGTACTTGCTCATTAAATCACATTTTAATCTGTAAGCAATGTCAGGATTCAGTTTCATAGTTTTAGGTTAAACAAACCAACCTTGGTCTGTAATGTGCTTTGGTTTCACCCCTGTTCTCTGTGTTATGAATTCAGGGACATCTCTCTGGAGTGTAGAAATGATGACATATGTTTGAGTTGTATCCTCTTTAATAACCTTTGCTCTGATAACTGACTACAACTGGGGTAGGATTTTATACCGGATTTCTACTTCCAGGGTTTAATCAGTTCTGGTGAGATGAATGCCTAAGTATCTCTCATTTTTTAACAGTAAGAATGCTACAAAAGCTTTAAACAGAGTGTTCAAATAGCAAGTTAAAAAAAGGCAGACTTTGGGTGAGCAGAACTACTGAGCAACCAGTAAATAGGTGAACAAGAGATCCTGCAGGTTGATAGGATTTCTTCTTTTTTGTTCTCTATTTTTTTCTTTTGTGGCCCTGTAAATTATGCTGTGTATATAATACACCTAAGTGTGTAATAAAAATGACAGGACAAATGGTCTTATAAAATCTTTTGTTTGCTAGCTACTAACAAAACTCTACACATACATCCTCTGTAATTGGAGAGAGAATGGATTGGGTTAGGACTGGTTCTTGATGCTGGCCTTATAGCAGCAAATAGGCATTTTTGGGGTTGTCATATTAACCACTCAGTGCTTGTCTTGTCATTCAAATTAGTGTAAGTAGTGTAGTAACTTACATTTGTAATGTGATGACTGCAGGTGTGCAAAATGTGGGCTACAAACAGAAGAAGAGCTCTGCTCCATTAAACTAAGACGTTCTACCAAACTGGTCATAGGAAGAATCATAGAATCAACTGGGTTGGAAAAGACGTCCAAGATCATCAAGTCCAACCCTACCATGGTTACTAGACCATGGCATGAAGTGCCACATCCAGTCTTCTCTTGACAACCTCCAGGGATGGTGAATCCACCACCACATTCCCGGGCAGCACATTCCAATGCCTGATCACTCTCTCCATAAAAAATCTCTTCCTAATATCCAACCTAAACCTCCCTTGGCAGAGCTTGAGTCTGTGCCCTCTTGTCCTCCTGCTGGTTGCCTGGGAGAAGAGACCAACCCCCACCTGACTCCAACCTCCTGTCAGGGAGTTGTAGAGGGTGAGAAGGTCTCCCCTGAGCCTTCTCTTCTCCAGGCTGAGCAACCCCAGCTCCCTCAGCCTCTCCTCATAGCACTTGTGCTCGAGTCCCTTCACCAGCCTTGTTGCTCTTCTCTGCACCTGCTCCAGCACCTCAATATCCTTCCTGAACTGAGGGGCCCAGAACTGAGCACAGGATTCAAGGTGTGGCCTCACCAGTGCTGGGTGCAGAGGAAAGAAAAAGGATCTGCTCAGGGAGCTGGGTATGTAAGCCACTTACTTAAACCCTGAAACCACATAAACCAAAACCCAAATCCTGAATTTATCATCTAAAAAGGCTTTGAGGAGATACTAAATAAAGACTATATCAGACATATGAAAGGAATAGGAAACCAACTGGTTGTGAAATCTAAGAGTAACTGTACAACATCTGATATATTCCACTTAATCCTACATATATCTTGCATCTAAATAAGAACATTTTAAAGATGTTGTATATGTTATCCTACATATATATAGTTTCACTCTTCATGATTAAGATATCTCATATATAACCTATAATATTGAGAGAAAAATATTCTAAAGCAGAAAACAATTGCTTAATAGAAAAATAGTTTGTCTTTATCATCGCTATTTTTAAAGTAAAATCAGTGATATATCGACTCTCTGAACTAGCTAAATGCCTTTACATTGAGGGGGCCTGTCCGGGGTAAGTATAAACACAGTTGTTTTTGTTAATGGAGGCACATATAGCTGACTGCAGAAAGAAAAGAGAAAGAAAAAAAAGTCAGAGTTTTTCCTAGTGAACTGTGCTTCTCTACTTTTCCCTTCCCTGTATTTTCCTTTTATCCATCATAAATCTGAATTTCTCCTACCCCTTCTATATTTTTGTTTCCTCAATCTAATTTTCTCCATCCACAGATAAAAATGAAAATTTCAGTTTGTTTTTCCCATCAGATTTCTGTTGTTTTATTGCCAAGTTCTCATCAAGAAACTCTCTCCTCCTTTTCACATGCAATTTCTTTAAAGGTGTTGTTTTGTTTAGTGTTGTCTTTTCTCTAATTTTATTTTCTCTCCCTTTTTCTCAAAATTTCATCCTTTCTGTGTGATACACCTTGGGTCATTGAGTTACTCAATATTATACATCTTCTCAGCCTCTTTGATCTGATTCTCTCCCTTTCTTTTCTTGTGGTCCTCATTGTCCTTTCCTTTCCATTTCCACCTCTCAATTTTTACTCCTTTTAATTTCCTGGATAATTTTTGCTGCATTTTGCTAATTTTAGGCTCACTCAATTACATATTCCCTCTATTTTTTTACTTCTTCCAGTACCTCTCTTGACCAACACCTCCTCTGATGCTGCAGAAAGATGCAAGGCCTTTCTTCTGGTCCTTCCTGTTTGTAAGAACTGTGTTTTCCTGCCTATGTTTTGGAGTGGGAGGTGGATAGCTGCCTAAAGAATGACATCATTCCTTAGTCCTCCAAGGAAAGCGGTGTGAAGATCCATCAAAGAGCTGGCAGGTATTTGTCTCCTTTGCTTGACTGGTTTACTCATCACCTTAGCAACAAGTATGGGAAGGAGCTCACAGATTCCTGGCCAAGCCTGTTTCCTTCTTTTCCAGCAAGCCTTAAATATATGTGTGCCCAGATAAATAAACCACGGGGTTTTCTTGCCTATAGTTGAGCTCTGCCTGAAGAAGTCTTCATTTGCTGCCCTTTGTGCCCTTTGAGATGTTATTGGCTGAAGTGACACTTCCCAGGAAGAATCATACAGGTACTGCTTTAAAAGTTTGAAAACTCTGGAGGAAAAGGTGAAAGGGTTCCATTCTGTTGATGGAGTTATGGAAATGAATGGATACTGAAATGATTACAGTTGTTCTTTTCATAAAAGAAATTAATATACAGCACTGGTTTCCTGACTTCCTATGAAATCTTAGGTTTCCATGCAGTACCATTTCTTGTAAGCAAAAGTTTTCAGGTGAGTAAAGGAGTGGGATGAGCACATGTGTAGGACAGACAGGGTCAACAGCAGTAAAATAAATCACTGGAGGTTTAGAGCAGAAGACAGATAACATGTAAAACAGATGTTCAGAGTTCAAACAGGAGAGACAGTTGGACATGAGCTTAATTGTAGCTTAGTTTAAGATTGGTTTTCTGACTTACAGGCTCTGTAGATATATACATATGTGCAGCATATCTAGTATCACAGGAACAAAAATATGGATACTCAGAACTCCACAACTGTATAAATAATATCAATCAATACTTGGAGTGCTTGGAGAATACACATATTAATCACTGAATAGTTAAAATGAAGTAAGCAATGGTTGCAGTGACTATCCAATTTAATTTAGTTCTGACAAAAAAAAAAAAGGCCAAATTCATGAAGAAAGAAAAACATTTTTTCTTCTACATGTAAAATGTACAGCAGAAGTGCTGAGTTTTTGTTCTTGAGTACTCACTCTACCTCTTCCTGAAAGGGAAGGAGGAGCAAGAAATTCTGGATAGAGCAGTTGTTAAACATTCAGTGTTTGGTTTCTCTTCTGAAAGAAGTCGTAGGTGTTATTTATGACTGAATGACGTGAGTACTTCTCACTTACTACCCAACAGCAGGATAAAGCCTCACAACTCCTAGCTTAACAATTCCATGTTTTATTCAGTGTTCTAAGAGATGAGGTGGAACACACCATTTCCTACTTATTTCCTACCACGGAGACTGTTTTCCAAAACTCCACTAAATTTGGAGGCAGAGCACATCTAGGGATCTTTTGGGTTCATCAGGGGTTTTTTTGCTAATTATTTTGTTTGGTTTGGTTGTTGGTTGTTGTGTTTGGGGTTTTTTTTCCCCAGCCTGGCCTACCTTTTGTGCTTTTGGCATATCAGTGTGGCGCTGAGCACGTACAGACCGTGCTGATTTTGGTGGCTTGATTGGAGCACAATACATCTCCAGCCTCCTCAGGTCACAACTCTGGAAGCAGCATTCATCCACTATTCCCTTGTGGTGTAAGCGTCTACTGCTGGATCCATACCCTGTGGGCTTACCTATGCAAAACACAAAGGGAAAGGTTTTATGTTAGGAAGAAAATGCAAAGACATTTTTTATGGAGAGAGTAGTAGTTGGAATGTGCTGCCCAGGGAGGTGGTGGATTCACCATCCCTGGAGGTTTTCAAGCTGAGACTGGATGTGGCACTTGGTCTAGTAACCATGGTAGGGTTGGACTTGATGATCTTTGAGTTCTCTTCCAACCCGGTTGCTTCTATGATTCTATGATCTGCAAATTCAAAAGCTTGAGGGAAGCAGGAAATAAGGTAACAGAGGAACTGATGAAATGCAGCAAAAATAGGAAGGTGGTTGATGGAACAGATAAAAGCAGAATATTTTATATTCCATAGCTTTGCAAAGGGTAGGAAATGGGATTACCATAACACAGCTTTCCTGTGTTTGGCATTCACCCTGGGCATCTGTAGGAACTACTTAATTGGCAAACATTTCGCATTTATCACTCACCTCCAGTGGAGGTTGCATTTTCATTCATAGAGTTCTTACACTCTTGCAGTTCTGTCTTTTCTCCCCAGTGGTTTATGATTTCCTTAGTAACTGCTGATTTCTCTGCTGTACTATGCAGAGATTAAAGACCCAATATTTCCTGGGCTTGTTTGCATGCAACCCAGTTGAGTGTGTGGTTGCTCTGTTGTGAATAACTAGATATGAAGGAACAGTAAAATTCGCAAAAAAATAGCCAGTTGCTTACTTACTACATCTCTTTTCAAATTCTGGTAGAATTTGATTTCAGACAGCAAAATTCTGAAAAGATTAAGTGTTTTGTTTTGACATTTTCAGCAATAAAGATTTCCATTTGCAGAAAGATCCACATTGGTTAAGAACCGAAAAATATGGAAAAAAAAGGAAAGAAAATTGCACCAAGAGCCAAAAAGTGAGGTAATTCAATTCAGTCAGCTCTACTAATTTTTTTCTTGCCTTTTTTTTTTTTTTCTTCCTTCAGTTTTATCACTGAGACCAAAAATCTGTTATTCACAGAGTTTGGCAGGAGTTTATATTTTAAGAGTTACTCAAGCTAGATAAAGGACAAGAGTATCAAAAATAAGAAAATTCAGTTTCTCTTTGAAAAATTATTGCCCCCAATGCTTATACAGCAAATTCTAGGTGGATATCCATCTACTTGACCTGCAGTGGTCAATTTGAAAAGCTGCTCCCTGTAATTAAAACATATATCCACTGATGAAGGATCATTGAGGCCTCAGAACATCAGTAAATGAAATGACCTCTCGTGGTAAAGTATGTTTCATGTTTTAGCCAGTGATAGAACCATCTAAGAATTAACTATCCCTGTGAGCTCCAATGACAGACAATAGGATTTTGGGATGTTTTTTACCTCCAAGGGACTATAAATTAAACAAAAAGCAAAACATACTTAACATATTGCAATGCACTGACGATCTCTATATTGTTCATGGCTTGCTATATAATTGGTTTTGTAAGACTAAACAGGACAGCAAGACAGGAGACGGTTACAGTAATACTTTGTCTGTGTGTGTGTTGTTTTACATGGATCAGTGAGAAGGATTATAAACAGCAAGACATAGAGTTTTGGGGTCTTTTTCCCCCACTATTTTCCCCTCACTGAGTTATAATATAAGGTACAAACTTTCTCCTAGAGTTTGTCAATCTGATTGTTTTAGCCTAATACTTTTAAAATTTAGCATTCATGACAAAATAGGGAGTGTCATTACTTTGTAGGATACTCAGAACTGCCACAGTTTGTCTTGCTCCCATTTAAAGGATGGAAGTGCAGATTCCCTTCCTGGATATGCAGGTCTAACTCTTCCTAATAGATCCAGATGAGCTATAGGTACAAATAAATCATTAGTTAAGCTTCCCTTTCTTTTCTCAATCTCCCAGTTTGTTATAAGCAAAAATACCCTAAAAGCTTCTGTTCAAAAATTTACTTTTAAATGGTATTTCACAGCATCTAACACACATAGAGTTTAGTTGATAATAGTGTTAACAGTAAAAATCTTAGAATCATAGGATTTTAGGGGTTGGAATGGACCTTAGAGATCATCGAGGTCCAAGCTCCTGCCCTGGGCAGGGACATCTCCCACCAGACCAGATTGCTCAAGGTGTTATCCAACCTGGCTTTGAACACTGCCAGGGTTGGGTCATCTACTACATCCCTGGACAACCTGCAGATAAGGATGGACAGCTCATTACTTAATTCCATCTGGCTTATGATGATGTTTGAGTCTAATGCAATTGAAGATTTCAGGGTTAGTAATATTTTGTAATTATAAAAATCTTAGACATGTGAGGTCCTCATGATATTTCTGCTAAACAGAGAATCCTACCTCTAGGGTACAAAATTTAGAGTCAATGAGATGATATGTATTGGCCAGGAACTGCTGTGAGTTAACATCAGTACTTGAGAGAAGAAATCTTCCTTCCATGAATAGCAAAACTATATATGTTTAATGACTGATAGTGGCATTTTTTCATGGGATCTATTGGTATCCAATGTTGCTATAAAGGAAAATGTCAAATGAAAAGTACAGTTTGCAAGGGCTCAGAATTTTGTTGCTTGTTATGGTTAACATTCAGTTTCGTCAGGATTAAAGCTGAAGAGGAACAGGTTGGCATAGGTGTCCTTTCATCTCCTTTAACTATCTGTACAATCTTTCTGTGCTGAGCCTGTACATACCATTGTTCTTATTTTGCCATTTTAAAATGCATCTCAATCATAGAATCTGATGCTTTCTTTCTTTAATCATTTTTTACTCAAGACATAAGATACAACAATGCCATGTTATGTAGCATTCTTTCAGTTTAGCAACAGTTCTTGTAGGGAGTTTATGACACTGATAAATGCAGTCATTTCAACAGGCAAATGTTTGATTTTCCTTTGATGGTACATAAAGTAGAGTAATTTTACTCTCATACTCTCATTACTGGAGTAATTTACTCTCATATCATCATTCATTTATTTGTGTGTGAAGCCATCCCAATAAGTCAAGCAGGAACTTACACAACATTTTTTTTAGCTGGAAGTTGTCAGTTCTGAGTTTTATTCTCACCTATTTATTATCTTGTTGGATGAATTCATGAAAGTTATTATACTCTTTGGTGTCTGAACTTAACCATTTATGAAGCTGATAAAATACCTCCAATAACCTATGAAGCTTTGCTGCCTTATTTAGTAATCAGGAGCAACATTTCTCCTCACTATCATATGCACAAAGAGTTAATCCAAATCCTGACTCCTGGAATCTTTCTGGTGAAAATTTCAGTGTGCTTCAACATTATTTTTAGTGTAGCCAGACCAAAACCAGCTATGTGTTATTTTTCTTTCTGAGAGAATAATGACTTTATGTAGGATGATATAACATCTAATAGCTCTTTAAAAAGACTATGTGGTGCATGTAACAAGTTTAGAATGGAATCACTAACACCTCAGTGATGTGTTCAGTAATAAAACATGAGATTTATTTATAGAAACATAAATATTGACATTAACAAACACAATATTTATTTAATATAAGTAAAGTCTTCCTGTGTCACATGATGCACTAAATGCTTGTCATTCATAGAAAGTTAACACTAGTATTGTGAGGTAAAATGTTGGGGTTTTTTTCTTTTAAAAAAATGTGTTTCCAAGGGTTTTGAAAGACTTAAACAGTCAAGTACACTTCAAATTTTTGTTACATAGAAAGCGATATTACCTAAAGTGCTGTACAACAGAGAGCAAATTAAGAGGAATAAAAATATTCTTAGTGATCATGATTCTGGACTCTACTTTTGAGAAGTGTCTGATGTCTACAGTAAATTTAAACCAATGGATTTTAAATTGCTGCTGTTCCTCCTAAATGCTGCAGTGTACAAAGATGCTATCGCAGAGAAAGATGAGATAAAGAATTACAAGGAGATCCTACCACTTCTACAGATACTATCAGTACTTGGTCAGTCTGCCTCTGGCAGAACTGCAGGGTCAGATGGTCCCATGTCATCGTTACCAAAGTATGCATTTAGATCCAGGCAGATGTTCAAACTCCTACATAGTCTGTTGGACTAAAGCACATATTAAACAGTGAGGACACGCCTGAGTGCCCTCCTGGATAGGGGCTGATGTAACTAAGCACTTAAGTTGATTTCTAAACCGAAGTACGTATTAGTAGATAAATGGCTGCTGGTTCTGCATTTTTAATATGATTTCTGCTCTTTTATTTTTAATTTTTCATAATATTGCATTCAGTATTGACTGGACCTTCTGTGTTAGTATGCCCACATAGTTCTTTCTCATCTTTCTGGCATAGTTGGAGTGCAGCCTTCTAGCTGTTATTAAAAAGTTTCTTATATTTACTCAACCTTCAAAGTGCTGCCTATGGACATACAGCAGTCCTAGGCATTCCTTTTTGCTGATGTACACTGATTGCCTTGGAGGTTTCTTTCATTTTTTGTCAGTTGCTAGCTCAAAATAATATCATATAGGTCAAAGTTTACCTAACAGCATATTTGTCTCTCATTTATTCTACTCTATCACACATGTGAATGTTTTTTTCAATGTGCAACAAGCAGATATGAAGTCTAGTCACACTGTGCCGAAGTGCCCTGAATTCCAAGAGTTAAACAGTTGCTTGTGGACTGATAGCACTTCCTTTTAAATCATGCTAAGTCAGTGGGACTTGTTTGCACTTGATTTCTCAGTTCCTGCCCATCCCTCCAAACTACCTTAGGTGGACGCATAGGTGGACTACAGAAAGTTTCAAATGTCAAGCTGTCGAACCATAATCTTAGAATCATAGAATCAACTGGGTTGAAAAAGACCTCCAAGATCATCAAGTCCAAACTGTATGAGAAACAGCCAGGGTAAACACAAAGCTAATCTACTCTTTAGGGTACTCTAGGAAGAATTGCGGTTGTGTGTCCTGGAACTTTTATGTGAGAAGCTCTATTTGCTGCACATAGTGCTCTTTTTAGCCAAGCAGTAGAACCTAAGAATGCCACGTAGCCTGTAATTCAGAAATACATCCCAAATCTGACAAACAGTGAACTGATTCCTAACCTACTATTAGATTCAGTCTTCAGCTGTAACCACAGCTTTCGGAGTATTGCAAAAGACTATAGACCTATTCGTGTGCTACAGTCTCGTAGCAGGAAATTCAACGTGTGTCCATCAAAACATCAGTGTGATATAACTTGTACAATTTTGAAGTGGTGGTAGCAGCTTACAGTATCTGGATGTATGCAAGCATACTAGAAGTCAGTCAGACAGTTAGACTGGATTTTGCTGGGGCGTGAACAACAAGATTGAGAGTTTGTGGTGCTATATTACAATGCAGTAACTGAACAAGCACATAGAATCATAGAGTTCAGGGGTTGGAATGGACCTTACAGATCATCTAGTCCCAACCCCCTGCCCTGGGCAGGGACACCTCCTCACTAGATCAGGTTGCTCGAGGCCTCATCCAACCTGCCTGTGAACACTGCCAGGGTCAGCGCAGCCACCATGTCCCTGGACACCCTGTGCCAGTGTCTCACCATCCTTAGAGTAGAAAACATTTTTCTCATATCCAACCTAGAATTTCCCTCCTTCAGTTTGAATCCATTACCCCTTGTCCTATCATTGCAGTTCCTAATGTCCTGTGTGCTAGATCCAGACTGGGACCTGGTGTTGGAGTGTTTTTGAGCTGTGTGTGCTATCTACCATGTGGTGGCACAGAAGACTAGAGATGCTGAGTTTGAGATTGATCTTACTCTTTTATCTTACTCTATGACCTGAAAATTAGGGATGTAGTTTAAGGTTGTGAAGTCAACAAGCAGCTGTGCCTGGAGAATGGCTTATTCCTGTGCTGAATGCTTTGCTTAAAATGAAACTTATCTTTGGCCTGTGAAAGAGGCAGTTCTTTCATAGACTGCAGATAAAGCTACTTGATCTAGTCTTAGAGCGTATCCATGACTTCTTCTAAGTCACTAAGCACTCAAAGAAAATGAATTCCATTGAAAATGATTTGTCCTAAATCACAAAATGTACACCACTGGTGGAGGACAAAACCATTGTCTTTCATTTCCAACACAATGGCATTGTTCTAAGAAAGCATAGCAGTCAGGGTACTGTTTAACTCTGTATCTCCATACCTCTTCCACTATGTTCTGTATGTTCAGCTAGTGTTTGTCTCTTTCTTTTTTCTTTTTTTTTTTTTTCCTTTGCATTTTAAACGCATGGACATGCAAAACAAGAGGTTGTTGATATCACTTTTCATCTCTTTGTAATCTTAGACAAATGATTTAATGTTAGATTGGTAATACTTCTTGAGGGTACTCTGGAATTTCTCATCTGTATTTGGAAAATTATGAGTCAATGTTCAATCAG
>NW_008678680.1:18972-87837 GCF_000695815.1 Acanthisitta chloris
GAACTGTTAAAACAAACAAACAGGCAAACAACAAATCTTATGGACTGTTATGAAGTCCCTTAAGAGAGATACCTCAAGGTTGAAATGTGCAAAGTAAGCTCTCTCATTTTCATGGGAAGAAGTTGCATGCAGTTTGAAGTCACAATATTTAATATTTAGTTTCCATTTTCCTTCAATGTTTTGTTAATGCCAAGAAATAATTATGCTTAGCCTGATTTTTGTTTGTATTCATCAAAATGAGCATATATTAGCATTTATAAATGCTCAATGAATGGATGCCCTAGCTCTGAAATCTAATTTGCTATGCATGAGAATAGAGGATAAGCTTTATCAGTATGCACAAGTAAAATCTTTATGAAAGCAGTTGTTAATATTGAGATATTGCACTAGAGCTTCTGCTTTATGGAATACTGGATTGTACTAATTACAGAGTCTGAGGCAAGAAGATGTTTGCTCATTGCCCTGAAATCTTAGGCAAGTAAGACTGGGAGAACACAGGCACTCATTATTGATCTATAGGAGAAATCTGTCAAGACTTCACAGAGAGTTTTGTCTGAATAAGTAAGATTTATGAGCTTCACCTTGTGGAAAAAAATGAGAACTCTTTGATGTTTCAAATGGAGAGTAAAAGAACTACTTCACTTCTTTAAAGTCAGTGAGACAAGTGCAGCTTTATTCCAGAAGGTGATTTAATTTGCAATTTGTATGTCTGTGTTTCTTTAGTCTATCACAGTTGAAGAAGGTTGGGGTTTTTTTCCCCTCTCGAAATGTGCCCTCAGAAACACTCTTTTTTCTACATTATGTTTAATTGGGAAAAAAAAAAATCTCCTCTTCCCCTAAACTTATTTAAAAGTACAGCACTTGTAACAATTCCTTCTGACACAGCTGTGCTGTACTTATAGAATGGCTGCTCTGAAGGCCAAGTGTACATCATGTGATACAACCATTACCCTTCACACAGTAGTTCAACTGCGTGAGGAGAAAGACCTATAGTTTTTAGTGTTACGCTGGGATATGAAAAAGGAATTTCAGAGTGTAGAATTCTTTTGAGGAAAAGAAAATCTGTGAAAGAATAGGAAACAATATGATGTATTATTTTACACCAATTACGTGCTCTAGAGGGTAAAAACCTTGCTGACCTAGCACAATTTATAAGCCTATGTCAGATTCCAGGGCCGGGAAGTGCCAGATGCTGCCAAACATATATATACATTGGCAAGGGTAATGCTTTGATAGAAAGAAATTCACTATTGCAAGAATAGCCAGTTTTGTCAGGGTTTAGGACAAGATAATTAGAAGGCAATAGGTCATTGGTCCATTTGAATTTTGCCCCCTATAGTGCATCAAGGAACACAAACATCCATCTATAATGAGGATACATTCTCTCCTCTTGTTGTGTATGCTCTCACAGTAAATAGTTATTGGAAGACCTTTCATATCCTTCTTATCCCATATCCAACATAAAACTGCCGTTTATTTAGGTTACCAAACTAGCAACAATGCAAACCCCATATCTGGGTGAAATCCTAGCGTCTCTGAAGTCACTGGGAAATGTTTTAGTGTGGTCCAGGATTATGTCTTGATGAATCAGGTGCTAGGAGTTACTTAGATATAACCTGGTCCAAGGTCTATTAGAATCAATTGAAAGACTTCCATTGTCCTTAGCAGGCTTTGCAACACAGATAATGAACCAACACTTGCTTTTTCTTCCAGCCTTACAGTTCAGCAAGTAAATAGCATCTTTGTGGCATCTAGAGACATTGTAGGGAATGGTTGTGATGTGATTCCTTGAAGGAGGTAAGAAGAAAGGGATACTGATGTACAATGTGAAGCTGAATGACAGCTACATGGTAAGTGCAACTGACCATGTAACAACAATTAACACTTTGCTTTGCACTGTGCAATCAGGATTTTTTATCTCCACAGTTACTCTTTCATAGCTGTACTCTGAGAAAGGAAGGCAAATAACAAGCGACATAAATGGTGCTCTTGCTTGTGTATTTTGGTATCATCATCTGATTAGAGGCGGAAGGGATGAATGGCTGTTCTAAGTCCTGTTGCACCTTTCCCGCTATCCAGGAATGCACATATCAACACACATTACAATCTTTATATGTAACAGCAGGAGCACTTACAGGAGGGTAAGCAGCTGAGCACAGGCCACTGCCATCACAAAATATTCAGAGCTGGAAGGGACCTACAAGGATCACTAAGCCAGCTCCTGGCCTGACACAGGACATCCCTGAGAATCATACCCTGTGTCTGAGAGCATTGCCCAAGCATTTCTTGAACTCTGTCAGGCTTGGTGCTGTGACCACACCCCTGGGGAGCCTATTCTGGTGCCAAACCACCCTCTGAGTGAAGAACCTTTTTCTTATATCCAACCTAAACCTTCCCTAACACGACTTCAGACCATTCCCTTGGGAATCAGAAATAGTGCGTCCAGCAGGAGTAGGGCAATGATTGTCCTCCTGGCCACACCTTGAATACTTTGAGTACCTTGAGTACTATGTTCAATTTTGGGCCCCTCACTACAAGAAAGATATGGAGTTGCTGGAGTGTGTCCAGAAAAGGACAACAAAGCTGGTGAAAATTCTGGAGCACAAGTCCTATGAGGAGCAGTTGAGGCTACTGGGGTTGTTTAGTGTGGTGAAAAGGAGGCTCAGGTGAGACCTTTTTGCTGTCTAAAACTACCTGAAAAGAGGCTGTGGCGAGATGAGGGTCAGTCACTTTTCCCAAGTAAAAAGCAATAGGACATGGGGAAATGGCCCCAAGTTGCACTAAGGGAGGTTCAGGTTGGATATTAGGAAAAATCTCGTCACTGGAAGAGTGGTCAAGCATCAGAAGAGTTGGCTCAGGGAAGGGGTGGAGTCACCACCATTGGTAGGGTTCAAAAAACTTGCAGGTATTTTCTGATATGGTATAGTGGGCATGGTGGTCTTTGGGCAAAGGGTGGACTTGGTGATCTTGGGGATCTTTCCCGAACGAGTAAGTATTACAATAGATAAGAAAGCAGGAGGGGGAAAGAAGGTAAGGCCAGTAAGGGCCTGGCTCTCTTCTCACTTCCACAAGTTCTGTAGTTGCCTATGCCATTAGCTTTAGTGGATTTACTCAAACATGCTCTAAGCTCTGTTTAGTAAGACCTGACAGAATTGCTGAGGGCTTTGCCAGCAAAAAGCATCCAACCTTGTATAACGATGCAGCAACAGAGCATAAGGAATAAATAAGATTCAGCTTTGTACCTGTGAAGTATTGTCTAACTCTTGTTTAGACTTTCAGTTATTGAACCTTTCTGTCCAAGTCAGAATGACATTACTTTAATTACTTTGAAAATTACTTTCAGCTTGTTAAGGTGACTTAATGCTTTTGATGAAAGTCCAGCATGTAGTTTCTTGCAGCCAATATCTTAGATGTGAGTTAGTTCCCAGAAAACTTAATTTTGACTGTCTGCTGCATTTGCCGTGTTGGGGTGCTTTGACTTATGAGGACTGACTTGTAAGATTCCTGATTAGAAAGAACAAATTAACCTCTACATTCAGACAGAGAATGAAGATAGAAAGATTAAGAGACAGATTCTTTTATCTTCACTGATGTTGAACAGTACTTTACCCTAAATTACAAGTGCTCTTTGCAGAGAAAGACAGTGCTTAACTTGAGTAATATTTATGGAATCTAACTATCAATTATTTGCACAGGAGAAGGCTGTGTCAGTGCCAGGAACTGAAGCTACATCAACATAAGCATCAGGCCAATATACCTGTCTTTCTTTAACCTTATTTTTGAGTCAGTAGGGCATGGAAAAACATAATCTTGAAACAAAACATTCATTTGAGGTCATGATGCTCCTGTTAAACTTGTCTAAGGAGATAAAAGAAAAAGTGAAACTTTCCAGTGGAGTACACAGTCATTAGGGAGCGAGAATTACGTCATTGAGATGAGAAAGGGACAGAGACTTGTGTCTGCAAACAATACTAGAACTAAACCTAGGTAAAATATACTGTTATGCCTGATTCATGTCTTAACTCACTCTGGTTTTCGACCAGTTGTAGCTCCATTATTTAGTGATTTAATATTGCAATAGGAGCTAGGAGAATCAGTTCTACTGACAGGAACATAAAGAAAAAGAAGTCATAGAATCACAGAATCATAGAAGCAACCTGGTTGGAAGTGACCTCAAAGATCATCAAGTCCAACCCTACCATTGTTACTAGGCCATGGCACTAAGTGCCACATCCAATCTCGAAGTCAGTGCTGAATAACAAAACTACTCTTGCTCTCCTTGTCCTTCCAGCTCACCTTGTTATTACTGAAGACAGGGAGGCTATAGCAGAACATTGGTATATGGCAGGGAGAAAATGGTTCCAGTATAACACCTTCATAGAATCACGGAATCAACTGGGTTGGAAAAGACCTCCAAGATTATCAAATCCAACTCTACGGTGATTACTAGGCTATGGAACTAAGTGCCACATCTAGTCTCATCTTGAAAACCTCCAGGGATGGTGAATCCACCACCTCCCTGGGCAGCCCATTCCAAAGCCTGATTACTCTCTCTGTAAAAAATCTCATCCTAATATCTAACCTAAACCTCCCCTGGCAGAGCTTGAGTCTGTGCCCTCCTGTCCTACTGCTGGTTGCCTGGGAGAAGACACCAACCCCCACCTGACTCCAACCTCCTTTCAGGGAGTTGTAGAGGGTGATAAGATCTCCCCTGAGCCTCCTCTTCTCCAGGCTGAACAACCCCAGCTCCCTCAGCCTCAATACTGAAACTACAGTTGCTGTAGGATCCTTGAAAATGGAAGTGCTTACAGGCAGTAAAACTGGTTTACAAAGAAAACAGGAAGTAATCCTTCTTTTCTGAGGCTGACAATGCCCTCTCCAGTCATGGCTTTTGAAAGGGAATGTGGTTTGTGACCAGATTTTTTTAAGCTCTCACTTGCTAAGTTTCATTGGCCTTTTCAGGGAGGTTCAACGGTTTTGCAAGTTTACTTCCATTTAAAGAGAAGTTTTTCTAAGTAACCAGAATTACTTCTTTTCTTATTTCCTTTCCAACTTGTTTAGGCTTGATTAATGATTGAAAGTTCTGCATCAATTAAAGATGTTTTTTAATGGCTTTTCTTGTGTTGCAATCTTGCTGTCCTTTTGTTTCTCTAGGCTTCTGTGGGTCATTCAGGAATATTATAAACTTTAAAAAGGCTGTGCCAGTGTTGAAGTTGATCTGACCTTTAAATTCCACATGCTCCCTGACCTTTCTTCAGCCACATCTTTTGTGTGTCCACAATTACTTGAGCAAGGGAATCCAGTTCAGCAGAAAAGCTGTGGGATGAATATGTATGCTCTGTAAATCCTAACTGGTATAGAATAGAATCATAGAATCAATCGGATTGGAAAAGACCTCCAAGATCATCAAGTCCAACTCTACCGTGGTTACTAAACCATGGCACTGAGTGCACTTAGATGCACTACATCTACAAAGTCATTCTTCCCGATGCTGGGCCAGTGTTTTTGCACATTATGTCATCCTGTTCATCAGTCTGAGCTCAGGATTTATAGTAGTGATTAAAAAAAAAGAAAAGAATAAAATACTGTTGTGGAAAAGAATCCTTGTCTTAAGCATCCTTGGCCAGGGGAGAGCTTATATGGTATCACAGAAAAGGAGTAAGGGAAACCAAGTGATTCCTATGAAATGCACCTCTAAGGAATCTCATGTAGTCCTTTATTGGTTATTAGAAATCACAGTCACTTTTGATTCTCAATCTTCAACACCTATTGTTCAATTTTTAGTCCTTTAAATGCTAATACGTCTCATAGCCTGGAGGAATCACAGAACCTGAGGGGGACAGATCATCTAGTCCCAACACCCTGCCCCGGGCAGGGACATCTCCTCACTAGATCAGGTTGCTCAAGGCTTCATCCAGTCTGGCCTTGAACACTGCCAGGGTCAGAGCAGCCACCACGTCCCTGGGCAACCTGTGCCAGTGTCTCACCACCCTTAGAGTAAAAAATTTTTTTCTAATGTCTAATCTAAACTTTCTCTCCTTCAGTTTGAACCCATTAGCCCTTGTCCTATCACTGCAGTTCCTAACACAGAGTCCCTCTCCAGCTCCCTTGTAGGCCCTTCAGATATTGAAAAGTTGTTCTGAGGTCTCCACGCAGTCTTCTCTTCTCCAGGCTGAACAGCCCCAACTCCCTCAACCTGTCTTCTTAGGAGAGGTGCTCCAGTGCTCTCAACAACTTTGTGGCCTCCTCTGGACTTCCTCCAACAGTTCCATGTCCTTCTGATGTTGAGGACACCAGAACTGTGTGCAGTATTCCAGGTGGGTCTCAGGAGAGCAGAGTAGAGGGGAAGAATCACCTCTTTTGACCTGCTGCCCACACTCCTTTGCCTGCAGCCCAGGATTCCATTGGCTTTCTGGGCTGAGCTCACACTGCAGCTCATGGGGAGCTTCTCATCCACTGTCACTCCCAAGTCTCTCTCCTCACTGCTGGTTTCAATGACTTCCCCACCCAACCTGTAGCTGTGCCTGGGATTGCCATGGCCCAGATGTAGGACCTTGCACTTCATTTTGTTAAATTTCATGAGGTTTGTGTTGTTCCACCTCTCAAGCCTGTCAAAGTTCCTCTGGATGGCATCTCAATCAGGACTTTGAAGAACTCTATTGATCACCTGAAGCTATAGTTCTGAGCTGTGTCTGAAGATATTTCTGGGACACAGACTATGGTATTAAAGCCTCTTCAGACACCTTTTCTCTGAGTCTTCAGATACTTTGTTGTAACTAAGTAACTTAGCTGTATCTGAAATTAAGAACTCAGTATTCAAATTAAGAGCCAAACTGTACGAAGGCAAATTATGCTTGGGCGCGCACAAAATTTGACTAAATAAAATCATAAATATTTTCAAATAACTATCCTTAAGTAGTTAACTGTAGCTAATCCAATAATTAATTGAGATGTTGATCTATACAAACTGAATCAAATAGGATAGAAAATGATAGTTCTGCGCAGCAAAACCATCTTAAACACCAAAATCCTGGTCATTTTTCTTCTTTGCTTCTTCTAGGTAATTGGATACATCTAAAGGTGTGAGCAAATGTTCAGGTGAGGCTGGATGAAGTGTTTCATTCAATAACATATCCAAATTAACTTTGTCCTTAGCCACTCAAATGTCATTGAAATAAATGACAAAATATTATTTGCAGCTCCTGCACTATTTGTATTTATGCACTTTCAGTGTGGATGTAGCTGCCAGGAGCAAACTATTTCTTTCTTTAAGGCCTTCTGTGGTGAAACCTTTTAGAGTTCTTTCCATCAAGAGTGATTTCTTTCACTGAACATTTGGGCAAAATGTATACCAAATGAAACTGAATTTTCTGTGGTTAAGGAAAGTTGGATAAATTTTGCCCCCCTCCCTTGTTTTTCCTCTCACATTCCTCTAAACTCCTCTTTGCCAGCCAGAAAATGAGCTCCAAAGTAACCCAAGGAGGCTATGCAGCCTCTCTGGAAGTGAAAAGTTCAGCAAGTTTAGTGAGAGTGGCTGTTCGTGTAAGATTTCCAGTCTAAGGGCCTTACCCAGGATGAGACTTTCATTTTGCAGAACTCTTTTTCTCCATTTGTGAAACTTGGAAAGTTTCAGGTCCCATCCAACCCTAACTGGAACTTAAGTGAAGTTGCTTTCACAATTATCTTTGTCTAAAATGGGTCGGAGTTTTCTCTTCTTTGTTTCTAAATGATTTCCTAAACTGCATCTCTTGTGGTTTGGCTTAATTATCTCTTGTCATCTGTCACTTGCTTATGCATCTCATGGATTACTTCTTGACTTCTGATGACACTTCATGACTTTCCTAATGAATTTCCTAAACTCATTCCAGTGTTCTAGGTAATCTTGGTTGATCCCTCTAGCAGTTAGACAGAAGGGCATTAAGTAAGTTGGTAGCAATTTAAACTTCATGATTGGTTTGACTTTCCACTCAGTATCATAAAACTACTACGTAATCAAGTGTGATCAGTCTAAAGATAAAAGCCACAAAAAATAAACTATGGTATGTAGTTTACTCTATGCAACTTCAAAACAGAATTGTTTTAGATCAGATAAATGTAGATCTCATTTAGAAATGGTGACAAAAAATAAGCAACATCTTGTTATTTTTTTTCTAATCTTAGTGATGCAAAGACTAAACCAAAAGGGTTTTATGCAGGGAATAGCTGCATATTATGGACCTGTGTGGAACTGAATATCTCTCAGTCTCTATGTGTCTGTCTCTCTCTACTTGCATGACTGTGATATTTAGCCAACAGCTACTCTGCAGCAAGTTCATAGCATACTACAGGTATTCTGCCCCTCCAATGGCTTCTTTTCTCTTCAGCTGGTATTATATTGCATGAATATTACATGGTTTACATGATGCAGTGAGGTATATAGACCTTCTTTTCCTCTCTTGTCTGAAATAGCTGTTGCAATGAAGCTCTGTCACTAATAAATATATCGAAGCACTGGAGTTTCCTGGATTTTTGGGGTTTTTTTGTATTATAGAGCAAACTGGCTATGTTTCTGGAAGATTTGAATGTTTCTGTGATAAGTGTTAAAATTTACTTTTACACATAAGGTTTGCAAAAAGACTTTCTGTCCTTTAATTCTTCTTATCAATTGCTCTTAAGGTCAAGGTCTATTGAAAAATTGGAACAAAATATTTATCTGGCAGGAGCTGCAGCTTATTTCTACATCATTATCAAATCTTTTGGATTCCTTTTCAATGAGAATTGTCTTTTATGGCTAGTTATACATTAGCCCTGAAATCACATAATCACATACACACACATTTTTTTTCCTTCAGGATTGAGATCCAGGAGGATTTATGTTTGTCGCATCTCCTGAGAAGTGTGTGCTGCTAAGTGCCTGGAGAATGGCAGTGACATTGTTTGTAGCCACTGTTTTGCAGTGTTATTTGTGTGCAAAACAAGGGCTGTAGGTCCAGTTTCTTTTTCACACTAGAGGGCTCCTTCAGACTTGGTTAGCAGCGTGACAGCACCTACAAGTCAGAGCTGTGGAAAATGCTGCAGGGTAAGGCTTTCCCTGCATTATAGGACATAACAGGCTCACTGTGTCTTCCCCTCACATAAATTGCTTCTGTGTAACCTGACACTGTCACCTCACAAGCTGTGTCAGGTTGGTCTGTGAAAATTTTCCCTCTGTCTTACTACCTAACATGGAAAGACCAGAAACACTGTAGAACTCTTTCTGGCCAGAGAGAAGTGAATATTTGCTCCCTGTTCAGTTTATGGATATACATGAGAATAATAAATACCATAATCAAGCCAACTGAAGGACTGGAAATCTTACCTGGAATGTTTCCTACAATTATGGCCACTAGGTAAGATTGTTAGAGGATATTGAAAATCATGTTGACTTGTCTTTATGATGTTGGAGTGGCTGAGTTGTTTTGATTTCAGTAGTGGGACCAGTGATTTTAAAGGCTGAAGAAAATGCTTGTGCTAGCTCTGCATGTTGAGGTAGTTTTTCTTGTCAGTATTAGGGTCTTGGACTACAAGTGGCTCAAATAACAGACAAGAAATGGAAAATAAAACTTAACTGTAGTAGGAAGGTACCCCCATGTGATAGCTACTCTTGACCTTTTTTTAGACCAGAATTTCAAATCATTTTGACATGTAAATACAGCTCTGGAATTTGAAAAATAAATTGGTAGAGAAAATGTGTGAATCGGGAGGTAAAACCATTCTCAAATACCTGTCTCATTCTCTGTCTTCTTTTCCACACTATTAAGAGTATTTTTAATTGTCTATACAGAGATTTCTTGGTATTAATCAGAGTAGGCTTTCCTAATTTTTAGTTTCAGTGAAGTATTATGACAGAAACCCAGGAAATTTACTGACAAAATCACAGTGTGCAGTAGGTCAGTAACCTTTTCATTTTCTAAACTGACTGAACAGCTTTCAGTGAGGGGTTGTGTTGTGAACTGTGTCTATTCAAGTAATGGTACCAGAAATTGTTCCCAAAACCACTGAGTTACGTTGATATTTTAAAACACTGCTACTGTTCCGTACAGCTTCAGCACTTAAGCTGTACCCTGCTAGTTGTCAGCTTCATGCTTGGGAAATATCACTGGAGTGATGGCGAAGAGCAGAGAGAAAGCACTGAAAAATGCTTGGAACATGTCCCTGTGTTGTAGAGAGAAAAGATACTGGAAATAGAGAAAGCAATACATGGCTTTTAAAGTCCACAACATGCTCCCTCCTATGCAAAGGACTGTCCAGTATTGGTTGTGTGTAAACTTACATGCACGACAGGCAGCATATTTGTCAGCACTCCTTGTCATTCGTCAATAATGCAGCAACAAGGAAGATTATCCTTTCTCCTACTCCAGGATGACGTCACTGTACCGATAAGTAGGACTTAGGAAAGGTTTATGTTCTTAGCACTAGATTTAAAGAATATAATGCTCCTTTTAATATAGTAATTTCTAGCTCTATCAATTTTCAATGTTCATCTAGCAAAATCATTAGGAAATTCAGAAATGACTTCTCTGGTTTGGGAGAAAACAAGTGAGGTGATCTAAGGATAAATGAGCTCTCTGCTGTAGAGTTCCTCTACCACTGTAGCACATCTGGCAAGTATCCACAAGGTCTTTCAAAGTGATATGCTGTAAAATTGCTAAGAAATGCAGGCTTTAAAAATTTAAACATGTTGTTAACATTTGAGTCTTGAAGCTGGTAGCAATTACTGAGTTTGTTTCCTAATAGAACAGACATTAGGACTACAAGTGGCTCAAAGGAAAAGGACTAGGAAATGAGAAGAAAACTCAGCAGTTGGAGGAAGACACCCCCATGTGGTAACTACTCTTGACCTTTCTTCCAACCAGAATTTCACTTCATTTTTATGTGTAAATACAGCTCTGGAATTTGAAAAATAAATACAACAGTTAATAATTAAATAATAACAGTTGTGATTTCATGTTGTAAATTTTCACATTAGACACCATTCTGGAACAAGGTAAAATATCAGTGATAGGACACTTTTTCTTTCCTTTTAATCAGGTATTATTGCACCATGTTCTGCAGCCTGCTCAAATTCACTTTGGGTCATTTCCTTACAGAAATTGCTGAAACCTCTCCAGAGTTCTTCATGGACCATTCATTCCTTATTGTCTCAGTGCTCTGACACGATTATGGGAAGTTGTAGTTAGTGGATGTAGAAGAAGAGAGGTTAAGAGTTAGCTCTCCTGGATGGGCTGTATGGCATCTGGGCTAGCTCAAGCTGGAATCAATGAGGGGCAGCCCAGTTCTCAAAGAACAATTCATCCTGTCTTATTGCTCAAGGTACAAATAAGTGTTTGAGAATCAAATACTTGCAAAGCCAAACTAAGTATCAGCACTAGTATCAGCTGAGCAGCAGAACACAAGTTTGGTGATCATATCTCTAAGTTCTGAGTGTTTGGCACTGTCATGTTGCCACTAATTGTTGGAGCAGGTGATGATACCTTAGCTTCACGTTGTCTAATACTGTCTAATATTAATTTCTACCTTAGTGCTGTTATAACTTCACCAAACCTTAGCTGTCTGGGTTTAGGGTTTTGTGAGCTGTGCATTTTTGATAGGTTCTTGAGCTTATTGTTTCCTTCCTGCAAAGGAGTTGGAGAGTGAATGGTGTAACTAAAACCACTGAGTCACTTCTGATGATAAGATTAGACACCACATGGTTTTGCCCCTGTTAAAACGTAACCCCCTGAAGTGTGTGCCTGTTGTATTGAATAACTCTTGTGCTTTGATCATACGAAGGTGGAATTTGGGAAGGAGGCAAAAAGGAATCACAGAAAAGCTTGGGTTGGAAGGGATCTTAAGGATCATCTAGTTCCAACCCCGCTGGAATTACTTTGGTTCAGGTATGTGCACGTGTGTCCTGCAAGTGGAAATTCACCTGAAAATTGCCAGTTTCCAAGGTTCTGAGGTATTTATCAGTAAAGACAGGTGTAGATATTTATCAGTCCTCTGCAAGTCTTTACTGGTTCAGTTCTCTGAAGACTTGAGCCTGCCACAAGTGGTTTTCTTTTTATACTTCCCTTGTGGTAATCATAGAATTATAGACCTCTAAGATCAAGTCCAACCCAACCGTGGTTACTAGACCATGGCACCAAGTGCCACATCCAGTCTCATCTTCAAAACCTCCAGGGATGGTAAATCTACCACCCCCCGGCCAGCTCATTCCAATGCCTGATCACACTCTGTAAAAAAATCTCTTCCTAATACCCAAACTAAACCTCCCCTGGCAGAGCTTGAGTCTGTGCCCTCTTGTCCTCCTGCTAATGTCAAGGAGTTGTCATCTAGCAACTATCCTGATCTTTAGAATGGCTGCAATCCAGTGATTCTGCTCCTCTAACTCAACCTGCTGTCTGATATTTACATTTCCCTGAACATTGAGGTGAGGCTTCTCTTAAAAACATTCTTCCTTTGACTCTACTGAGATTTAAGTTAAACGAGATGTGGCTGCTTTGTGGTTAAGGGGAGCTGGAGTGGGTATTTCTGTAGAGATGCTTCACAGCCTGTGCTAACCAGGCCTGTGAAATTGATACTTCTGTAGCTATGCACTGACATGCAATTGCTGTTGCACAGTGCAGTAACTGCCCAACCCAGATCTGGTAAGAAAAGTTGGACAGGGTTGCATGTGCTATGAATCTGTGAGAGAACTGTCCTTGAAACTGGGTTCAAACATGATTCACCCTCAAAGGAATCAAAGTCCTAGTTCAGGTAAGGTAGCTGCCAAATACAGAACTTTGTTAGCAACTTTTAAAGGCTCCTCTGTCTGAAATTATGTTTTCTTCTGATTCATCATATTCACCTCTTTCCAGATGAAATTTTTCTGCTTTCTTGTAACACCTTTCTTTTACTGCTAATTCTCACATTCTTTTCTCCTGCATGCAGTTCTGTCACATAATGGCTGCTTGTTAAAGGAGTATACTAGAGTATTGACTCCTTTAAATTCAGGATGGATATCTCAAAGCTCACATTAAGAGATATTCCTCCCCTCTATTGTTTCTGCATTAAGAATACTGGAAACTTTTGAACAGAGTTTCTGTTCAATTTGAAAGAGTAAAACTTTTCTCAGCTGATTTTTCCCAAGTCAAAATTACTTAGCAGTTCTGAAAAATAAAGCCTTCACAGCTCATCAGCACAATATTGACCCAGAATTGACAGATATCCTACCTACAGGGAAATCACTGACTTCAGGAACTTAACCTCGCGGGAATATTGCTAGAAATGGGGCTAGGAAAAGAGCATGCAAGGCAAGTATGCTCTTCTTTGAGGCAACTCTTGATTTATTGGCAGAATATTGTGACAAATCAAAGAAATTGCTTACTAGGCTCTACCACTTTATTGAGAGGATGCAAAGGAAGTGTGAAAAGTGGAATGTGTGAGGAATTGGAGTGAGAGCATAGTATTTTGTTGCTGGCAGATGTGTGCTAGGCTTCACCATTTAACTGGGGTGGTACAATTCAGTTGTTATGACACATCCAGGAAGAAAAACAGAAAACACGAGCTGGAGGCTCGGAGAAAATTAAATGATGATGAGTCAGAACTAACACCCCAAAGTAAAATGAAGGTTGAAACACTGCACCAATTTGTTCAGCAGAGGAATCTGAAGCACATATGAAGTAATGAGCTTCCAGTTTATTGAAGCTTTGCACTGATCTTCAGCTGAAGAGGGTAATATTAGGAAGCTAGTGTCAAGGTGAAAGGCAAGGATGATTACAGATAAACTGCATGCTGAGCTTATGTTTTATGCTGTCATTCTCATTTCAAAGTCTTCCTTTTGTTCAATGTGCAGTCAGCCCCACATCTGCTTCTGCTGAAAACCAAGAAAAAGTGTTTGAGTGCCTCAGAGTGTTATTGTTTTAGTTGTTTGGCTGGGAGAAGGAGTCTCAAGTAACCTCTGAACTCTGTGCCATATCCTCACAGTAAGCAGAGGGCCTGCTGGGGTGATTTGCTTAGCTTGCCGTTAAGTTTTATGTAACTGTTATAGCATTGTTTAAAAACAGTTTGTGGGATTCTCTGCAGTAATATGGCATATATTAACTTCTAGTTAGAAAGTAGTAGCAAATTTTTATCCCTTACGTAAACAGGTTTATTTTTATTGTATTTACTGGACTGTCTTCCTAAGTCTGACAGACTGTTACCTAGAATTTATCATCCTTACTGCAATGTGGTGTTTTGCTTAGAGCTTTAACTGTTTCAGTGGTGGAGTTATATATGAGTAAGCTTCTAAAAAGTAGTGTTTGGTTGGATCTGAATGGTTACCTGAATCAGGGGATTTCAAAAGCATTTTTAAAAGGGCAACAAGCATAATTGCCTCATTTTCACACATGGTGAAAGCAAGGCAAATGCAGATAAAATTAGTTGGTTCAAGGTTATGTAAATCAGTTAGCTCAATAGCCAGAAATAGTCATAGCCCTCCCAGCTGCTTTACTCTTTATCTAAAGAAACACCTGCTCTGTCTTCTGGAGTCTAAAAGGTGAGAGGTGGTTTACACCAGTTAGGCTCCTCGTATTAGAGAGTCTTATTTCTGGGTTCTTGGACAGAAAGGGACTGTGCTAGCCAGAATTGTGTACTGCTGGACTCATATATTTCCATACCTCACTGTTTTTTTTGATGGGTGCAAAATTTATCATTCCATTTTGTGCACATATGAGAAACAGGATAGCAACAAGATCATCTTAGGATGTGGCACTTAGTGCCATGGTCTAGTAACCACGGTAGGGTTGGACCCCATCATCTTGGAGGTCTTTTCCAACCCAGTTGATTCTATGATTCTATCATATCAAGAAATCAAGTGACTATGGGTTTGAGTCTGGAAGTAATCTGTGTCCAGAAGTCCTGTGCACTTTAAGTAGCAGTTGTAATTGCCATATGTTAGAAGGCAAGTGGTGGTCTTGTTGCTTGTTAGCAGAGAAATTCAGGTCTTTTTCTCTGTGTCAAAGAGGCTGCAATACTGTCTACCCCAGCTGGTGATGTCATATGGAGCACATCATCCCTTATCTTCTGAGACCATAGCCTCAAACATCACTGAACACGGGGCAGCCTGTGGGGCACATTGAGGCTTTGTTTCCTATTTCTGTGCATCATAAAGACAGTGCTAGTGGTCTCCTCAGTGGATTATCAAGAGGGAAAAGGCTACACTGCTGAGGACTGTGATCACATATAGGCACAATCATTAGTGCCTGTGGCTTACAGCTCCAACCTACTGATTTTCTAGTAGGGTAAGAAATAACACCAGCTACTCCGTACCACATGTCACCTGAGGCAAAGGGTACGTGTCATTCCCTTTGCTAGGACCTGGCAATACTGAACTCTGTTTATCACCAGACACTTGGCAACAGGAACTATTCTTGGTCAGTGCTTTGCCGCTGCCCTGCACAGCAGCTGCTCTTGAATTTCTGCAGCTCACAAGAATGAGGGAAATTCTGCAGCTCACAAGAATGAGGCAATTTCTGTCACTCCAATGAGAGAAGGAAGAGGCTAATGATTCTCTGAAAGGGAGTTTAGGGTGGGGAAAAATAAAAGGAGACAAGGATTACATTTTCAATTTCTGTTCTCCATTGCCTATAATTGCTGGGCCAGACCTATACTAGGTCAATGTGGGCTGATGGCTAGACCATATACTCAGCAACTTGGGTGTACTCTGCTTTTTATTGACTGCATACATTTTGGCCCAGTTGTAATTTAAAAGCTAAAATTTATTGTTTTCCATTAAATTCAGGATTAGCTCTCTCACTAGACTCTATTCCTGTGAGTTAGATCGGTGATGAAAGCTGTTCTTACTGTGCCTGTTGTCTGAATCCAAACTTCCAGTGTTAACATTGGCTTAACAAGCTTTACATTTTCTGTTCCCTTTATAACAACAAAAAAAAAAATTACAAAGAGCTCATATTTCAAAATAAATCTCTTGAATTGTACTTTATTTAACAGCTGACACAGCGGAGATTTTAAGCAGCTGAATGCACATATAATGCATTTTAAGAAGTGACATTGCTATGGTTATGAGTTACACAACAATATGATGTCAGCCCTCTGATTGGTGCCACGGTATTTAGCAATGCCACTTGGACAGGAAAGTTCACACACAGAAGCCTGTCCAACAGTTCTAAGAATTTTATATCTTTTGAAGCATTCAATATATTTCTTTATGTGTTGAAGCTCCGGCCTTCCAAAACCCTTGTTTTCATTTTCCAGCAATCTCAGTGAACTTTGGGTCATTGGATTGTTTGCTTTCTCACTGGCTGTATTGAAGTTGAGCAGCCATCAGCTGAATGACTGTAGTTTAAATGTGTCTAAAAAGAATTCAAAGCAGGACTTTAAAACAACATTATGACAGTGCTTTCAACATAACGTGAGGATACAATGCAAACCTAGGAGGTGGTTCAAAGATAAAGTGGATTTTCAGCACTGGCTCAAAATAAGAAATGATGGGACTCTCAGATTTTAGCTCTCTGTTTCAGCCACAAGTTTGCAGTGATTCTAGTTGTTCCAGCAAGAAAAACACCTGCTTTTGATAAAAGCTAGGTTTTGCTTTTTCCAAGCTCTCCAACTCCTGAGACTATAGGGAAACAGCAGAATGAAAGCTTTATCCAAATATTATCGATATATACTGGCATTATGGCTATGACATATTATATATATGATAATATATGATAACTTATCAAATCCTTTGGGAAAAAAACCCCAAAAATATGAATTTAAGCCAGTTAGGATGGACTTGATGAATAAAATCATATTGATCTGTTCTGATAGTTCAGAACAGTTTTCCAAGTATTGCATACAATCTAATGATGCAGAGTGGAAAAAGCTGGGAGGAAAGCAGGTGACATTTAAAATGGCTTTTTATTTAGCAGATTACTGCCTGTTGCAAATAAGGCCTGGTGTGTGAAAAGCATTATGTTCGTATAGTGACTGCTGAGAAATGTCTGGTGATCTCTGCTACCACTCACATCATAAAACCACTTGAAAGACTTCTCATCCCGATGGTAGCTTCAACTGGCTACCCAAGAATGGATAAGCCTAATTCATGTCATCATGACAGAAGGTAGGGAATTGTGGAAGGTTTAGCATGCAACTCTGTGAGGTGTTAACACAACCACAGCACTTGATGAGCATTATAGGAACAGATTTAGGGGTTTTCTGTGCCACCTTCCATGAGCACCTTCTTTACCTGTAGAGGAAATTAATGTTTCTATGGTTTTAACCTTTTGATCTAAAATAATCTCTACTGATCAAGAGGTTTCAATAATTTAAAACTTTCAATGTTTCTGCATCAAATTCTATCTATTTATCACCAACAAAACCCATTCTCAGTCAGTGCTGTGTTTCTGTCCTGCACAGCATCTGCTCTGGAATTTCTGCACCTTGCAAAGATGAAGCAATTTCTGTCACTCCAAAGGAAGCAGAAAGAGACTAATGATCCTTTGGAAAGGTGCTTAGATTTGAACAAAAAGAGAAGAGGATTACATTGCTTTTGTTTCCAGCTCTTTTGGCAAAAGAACTTTGTTGGTTGAGGTAGCATAGGACACATGCTGAAGCTGCTCTTGAGGAAGTGGCACACTTCCAGGTGCATGGCTTGGAGCTGGTTTTGCCTTTTTGCTTCCAATATAAAGGAAAGGTACCACTTCACTGCATCCCTAGGTTAAATTCATTGACATTTGTCTTTTGCTTTGAAGATGCAAAACACCAGCAGAAATTTTTCTTGAAAAGAAAAAAGTCCTTGCCATCACCAGTTGGATATGCAATCATAGGGGAAAAAACAGCTTACAAATGCTCAGAGAAAGAGAGGATTTCCTGAGACATTGGAAGGTAGAATGTATTTGTCTGAGGGCTGCAATCAAATCCTTCTATGATGAACACTTTAGGGGAGTTGATGAGGAAAATATTCATTCTTATTGTCTGCAGTGCTTGGATCTTGAAGATCAATAGGGTATGAGATCACCCATTGCATAGTGAAGGCAGAATAAGTTCTCCCAAGAAATGTGTTCATCACTGTGGACTTAATTTTTTGTTACAGACAAGTATTTTAGTGATGTAGTGTATCATAATGTAAACTCATTGGCTTGTGACCAAAATTAAGGCTAGTATTCCATGATTTTGAGAAATTTTTAAAGGCACATCTTCAGTAACTTGTTCTTTCATTGCACTCTTCTGTGTTGCATTGCAGCACGTTTCAAAAATGAGTTTAAGTCATATATTCCTACGTCAGTTGTGGTTACACTAACTAATACTTCTTCATACAACTTACTCCTTCTGCTACAACGTGTTTTGATTTATTGCAGTAAATTTAGATGCTGTCAGATAGTTTCATTGCAGGGGAGACAAGGTCTAAGTCACAAGTACATGAAACTCCAAAAAAAAGACACCCTAAAGAAGTCTGAGAGAATTAAAACGATATTTTCCTGGTTAGAAGACAAAGAAAACAATAAGATAGGCATTGTCTCCAACTTCCTGCCATGACTATTATTTTACTCATGCTTAATATTCATCTCATATTGTTTGTGGTGCATGTTTAGGCTTTGGCATCATGTAAATGAGGTTAGTAGAAAGGTAGCATTTATAGTACTTATTAACCACTGTCTGTTCCAGAATGCCTCTTAGAATATTTATTCAAATTCACCCATCATTATTTTTAGCTCACTTGGGAAATTATTAGCTTTCATCTGATGCCTCACATATTTATGCTAGGAATAAGAAGATTTCATACTAAGCATATTAGTATGTTTAACGTCAGAGAGGAAGCCAAGTCATTATGCCAATTCTTATTTTGAAAAGCTTTTAATAGTGACAGCTTTTTCACCAGTAGTCAATAGGGTCCAGAAGCAAAATTTAGACAAGTAGCTAAGGACCCTGACTTGTCTTTCCAAAGATACTCAGGCAACTAAAACCACACGCATATGCCTAGAATGAATAGAAAAACACAACAAACCACATCCAAAACCTGCCTAGGATCACCTGGCGTTGATTTTAGTGAGAATTAGATACATGACTACTACTGAAAAATCTCCTGAGTGTCCATCTTCCTGTTCAGTGCCTAAAAACATGGAAAATCTGACTCATATGCCTTTAAGAGCCTCCGAGGTCTCACTGGCTATTCATGAGGCTTGTGCTATTTTTTGAAGCACTTATAAAAAGTTAGTTTTCAGTCTGTCATATGTAGCCATCTACCTGCCACAAAATCAAGACTCATTTAGAATCATAGAATCAACCAGGTTGGAAAAGACCTCCAAGATCATCAAGTCTAACCCTACCATGGTTACTAGACCATGGCATGAAGTGCCACATCCAGTCTCATCTTAAAAACCTCTAGGGACAGTGAATCCACCACCTCCCTGGGCAGCCCATTCCAATGCCTGAGCACTCTCTCCATAAAAAAATCTCTTCCTAATATCCAACCTAACCCTCCCCTGGCAGAGCTTGAGTCTGTGCCCTCTTGTCCTCCTGCTGGTTGCCTGGGAGAAGAGACCAACCCCCACCTGACTCCAACCTCCTTTCAGGGAGTTGTAGAGGGTGAGAAGGTCTCCCCTGAGTCTCCTCTTCTCCAGGCTCAACAACCCCAGCTCCCTCAGCCTCTCCTCACGGGACTTGTGCTCGAGTCCCTTCACCAGCCTCGTTGCTCTTCTCTGGACCTGCTCCAGCACCTCAATATCCTTCCTGAACTGAGGGGCCCAGAACTGAGCACTGGATTCAATGTGTGGCCTCACCAGCACTGAGTCCAGGGGAGTACATTTAGTATGCCAAGTACATTTAAGCACTTCATCTAAGAGTTATGCAGGAAGAACTGATAATTTTGTCCCATGAATGGCAGATGAAGTTTATAATTACACTACAAACCTTTCAGGTTGGTTTGAATGAATTTTAAAAATGGGGAGTTTTTTGATATGCAGGTTCAGTTTCAAATCAGGTGCAGATAGTATCTACTGATTGCTCAAAAACATTTGTTTGGTGTATCTATAACACCAAAAGGAAAATAACAGGAGTTCAGCTGCTAGTTCTTAGGAAAAACAGGTGACTAGTTAGAAACCAGTGGGAATCTGGTCAAGGGAAAATATCTGTGGTGCAATGGGACTTATTGCCAAAAGACCTAGGAAAATCAATTATCAGTGTTTTCTTTCGTGAGCACAGTGAACCCATAGAACAGAATCCTCAGTGAAACAAGCCAAAGCCAATTGAAGTTAATGGATTATTTTTAGTGAGTATCCAGATTGTGGATTATGAAGTGAAGAAACTCCTGCTTAGGGCCAACCTGGATTAGTAACACTACTATTTCCCTTTTCTTCGTCCCTTCTTGATTATACCACATATCAGTTTTCTTTGCCATTGTCAATCTTTCTACTACCAGATGAGCCTTTTAGGTCAGAATTAGCTATTTTTCAAATCTTCAAATTCATAGAATCATAGAAGAGTTTGAGTTGAAAAAGATCTTTAAAGGTCATTTTGTCCAATCCCCTGCAATCAGCAGGGACATCTCCAGCTAGATCATGTCACTCAAAGATCTGTCCAACCTTGAATGCTTCACTGCCTGAGTATCTCAAAACTGTATACCTGTTGTATCAATGAGTATCTCAAAACTATACTTGATCATCATTTTGTGTCCTTTCTCCATGATGATACCATGAGAGAATGCACAGCATTCTAACAGAGAAAATTATTCTTGAATGACATCTGATATTTTTATATAACTCTAGGGTTTAAATATTGTTATTGTCTCAATTTCCTAAAAATCTGCTAGGAGATGAATATTCGTAGGAAGAGAAATGAACCTGTGTGAATAGCAGTGTAAAAAAATCACTTCATTATTTATGCATGGATAAGTGCACCTTGTCTTATTATGCAGGAATAAAACATGAAGGAATGTTGCTTATTGTGGGAAGGGAGAGTATACTGTACCTATTATATCCAGAAAGAAAAGATAAGTTTTTCCCTTGTATTTTTACTGTCTCCAACTGCAGTGTTTTCTCCAACAGGATTCACAATTAGTCAGACTGAGGCCTGGAAGTTCTTGAAGGCCAAAGGAGCAACTCTAACGGTGTTACCTGCATAAGGTATAGTCTATGTCTTTGCTTAACTCTACTATACAGTAGCTGATAAAATAAGCTTGGATGTGCTTTGATCTGAAATGTGATGCCTAAGTGTATCCTGAAGTTCACTGTGTGGCTTTAAACAGATTCATCCCACCAAAATTTAGGCTCTTAATGGAGGGTCCTTACTCAGCTGACTTAATTAGTGTAAGGATAAGATTGCCATAGCTTCCTTGCTTTATTTAGTGGAGAAGGAAAAGTATGTCCTATGGGATACTCATAACTTAATGAGAGCTCTGAAAGTTTCTTAGTCCTTGTACTGCCTGCAGGATGAGCTTGAGGAGGCTCCTAACTCAGAAGAGGTGAGGAGGTGTCCTTGCCCATGGCAGGGTGTTGGGACTGGATGATCTGTAAGGTCCATTCCAACCCTTAAATTCTACAATTCTATGATTCTAAGTGCCAAAAGTAGATGGAATGAATCTGAGCTAGAATCTCCCTATTTTGATTCAAGCTCTGTTTAGTTTTTAGCATTCAGCTGGTTCAATCTGTATGTGGATAAATGAAAATTATGTATGTTTAGAAAGATCTGAATTTCAAAGTCTTTTGTCTGAAAAGACATAAAATGAACAATACAGTCAATAACAGGAAATAAAATAAGAGCTTTCCTAATACATCTATCCTTCTCTATATGAATCCTGAAGGTATAATAACATCACTTATTCTTCCTACACCTCTTCCTCCCTTGAAAAAAAATCACCCAACAAACTACCAAAAACCATCATAAGGAACACTTGGATATTACTGAATTCCAAGACACAAGTAGGGTTGTATTGCACATTGTTTCACCAGTGCCTCTGGTTTTCATTCAGCGCCCACTGATTTAGAGCAAAACGCCAGAAACAGTTAGAAAGAAAAGCCAGAATTGTTCTAAAAGCAAATATATATATAGTGTTTTTGCATTTCATCTTGGCTATATGTTTCAGAAATAAACATGGCTTTTATTCAGGGCATGTATTTGTCAATAATACATCTGATTAAACCAGGAAAATTAGACATAGTATCAGTAGCTTGCTCCCAAATTACACAAGAAGAAATTAGATATATTTTCAGTAGCTTGCTCTCAAATTTCTTCAGTCTATGAGTCACCAGATTCTTCCTGCCAAACTAAATATGTCTGCGAAAGGCTGGAAACTTTAATGGAAAGAAACATAAAACTTGAAGTACGTAGGAAAAACGAAGGGTTTTTTCATGGAAGACCTATTGACTAGTAATTCAGGAATTCAGGGGATGTAGAAACAAATTACTACATCTTACTTGTCCACATAAGTTTCAAGGTATGGACCTTATTCAATTTAAACCTTCTATATTAACATAAAATAGATGTCCTTATCAGCTCTCACGTAACCGAAGCCATCAATGAAGACTTACAAAAAGAAGCTGTAAAAATTTCATTGGAAGAGTAGAAACTCTTATCCAGTCATTCTGATGGGACTGAGTTAAAACCTTCAGTATAGTTAATGAACCTCTGAAAAAAACTCTCTGTTGTAGATTGGATTTATTATATGGCACAGCTATCAAATAAAATTTGGAATGGATTCATCTTTTGAGCTCTCCAACCAGAATGGCATCTTCTCTATGATTTTCCAAACACTTAGACTCTTTATAACTTCACATAAACCATATATTTTAACATACTTCTTTTAATACAGACCGGTGAAACACAGAGTTCATTGGCTTTAAGCTTTTATCATTGCCTTAATAGAATATGGCTTTTAATTAACCTTTTGAAGTCAAAACAATTTTCAGTGGTATTTACTTTACTTAGTACTTGCAGTTTATAGGACCTGTGGGTATTAAGTGTTTACTTTTTGGGAAATAGACATAGTAAATAAGAATTTCTAGAATATTTATTTTCAGAAAGACCATGGTTTTGTTCCCTGGATTAAGTCAGGATGGTCTGAGCCAACCCCTTCTTTTCCCTGCATGCTCAGCCTTGTGTCAATTTCTGCCCAACACACAAAGACACAAACACTATAAACAAATAATTCTGTATCAAAGGAAATCACATCATTTCAGGTTTGGATATGAGTCATAGTTCCCTAATGGAAGTGCTTGAACACTTCACTCTTTCTCTACTTCCACACTTTTATGGGCACATAGGGAAGCAGAAGGCTCTGCTAGCTGGAAGCATTCTCTGAGTTACATGACATAGGTGGGAAGACTGGAATCACAGCTGAATTTCAAAAGGAAGATGAGAAACATTTAAATATTCTGTAGTCTCAGGAAAAGAAAGATATGAACCCTAAATTGTTTGTTTGATATAAGGAAGCTATTCCAGTTTTTACTAGCGAAGGATTTAACATGAGGTAAGCAAACATCTTCCTCTCTGTCTTGTAAGAGCAAGAACATTGAAAACATTCTAAATTTTTCTGCACATGGGATTCAATCAGAAAACA
Organism: Acanthisitta chloris; assembly: GCF_000695815.1. Lineage (NCBI taxonomy): Eukaryota > Metazoa > Chordata > Aves > Passeriformes > Acanthisittidae > Acanthisitta > Acanthisitta chloris. The sequence goes on from NW_008678680.1 coordinate 42,491, forward strand.
CAGCAAGTGTCTCAGATTTGGGGCTGATTTTTAGAGACATTTAAGATTATTAAGATATTCAAGTTAGTTTTCTAAGAAATTGTAAACAAATGTACCAGGAATTGACATTGGAGAGGAAATCAGAAATTTAACAAAAAGTTCCTCAGATAAAACTGATAAGCTCATCTATGTAATTTGTCTAATACCTGAAGATGTTTAAAAAGAAGTCAACATTTGACTTCTATTGCTTTGCTACAGGAAAAAAATGTGTCCTATTATTCAGTGCTGACCAGTGCCTAAGGCACAGTCTTTGATGTGGTCTGGATTCAGTGATTTAAACTTTCATCTACAGTGATGATGTCAAACTTTCTGTAAGTTGGAGTGACCCACCATAAGTACATGGTTTGCTTCTCTGAAGGCTATGGATGTCTTAAAATCCATGTTCTTGGAGCCTCATTCACTGACGCAAACAGGAAATACGCCTGATATTACTTAGATTAGACCCAGCACTTGGGCTTTATCTTTCATAGTGGTTTTGCATTAAATGCACCACAAACACAGTATGGATTAATGGCTTTTTCTTCCTCTTGACATTGATTCCTGTGGTTCTTCCTCCATGATCCTTCCTCTGGACTCGGCACTGGTGAGGCCACACCTTGAATCCAGTGCTCAGTCCTGGGCCCCTCAGTTCAGGAGGGATATTGAACTACTGGAGCAGGTGCAGAGAAGAGCAATGAGGCTGGTGAAGGGACTTGAGCACAAGTCGAGTTGTTTAGCCTGGAGAAGAGGAGGCTCAGGGGAGACCTTCTCACCCTCTACAACTCCCTGACAGGAGGTTGGAGTCAGGTGGGGGTTGGTCTCTTCTTCCAGGCAACCAGCAGGAGGACAAGAGGGCACAGACTCAAGCGCTGCCAGGGGACGTTTAGGCTGGATATTAGGAAGAGATTTTTTATGGAGAGAGTGATCAGGCATTGTAATGTGCTGCCCGGGGAGGTGGTGGATTTACCATCCCTCAAGGTTTTTAAGATGAGACTGGATGTGGCACTTAGTGCCATGGTCTAGTACCCACCGTACGATTGGACTTGATGAACTTGAAGGTCATTTCCAACCTGGCTGATTCTATGATTCTATGATTATTACCAGAGATAGATTTTGCATAAATTCTTCGGGAAGTATAAATTTGTGGTATTTCTTGTGTCATGATTTCTAGACTGAGAAATTGCTTAACTGTTGGTTACCCCTTTCAGTTGTTGCCATGTTTTTGAACAATTAAGCTTGTATCATAGGGAAACATGACTTTTGGGTCTGGTTTAATAAACAAGATCAGATCCACCTGTTTTCAGTGTAGCTCCGAGATGAAAATGACTTTAAGTCTACATCTGATTTTCAGTGATGTGACTGTGTTTGGAACATGCATAAGAGCTAAAGTGCTGAAGAAGCCCTAGAGAAATGGCTGTATGAACTTCCGTCTTTGAGTGAGCACTGTATAGACTGTCCTGGATGCGCAAGTAGTTAATGCAAATGGTTTTACTTAAGAGAGCTTGTGGTTCTGCTAAATTGGATAATTTGCTTTCTGACTCTTGCTGCTGTTGATCAAGCATTGCAGATGCATTATTAATACCAGAACAAATGAAGAGGTCCATGTGCAAAAGTTTTGACCAATTACATGAAGCATATGCCAGAATTGCAGTCAGTGAAGGGTTTTTCTTAGTATTTAAGATTCAGTGGAAAAGTAAGAGGGCCAGCTATGCCAAGAATTAATGCTGATCTTTCCAAGTGCTTCTTTGAGTGACTTTGTCCAACATGAGACTAAACAATGTATTAAATACACTTATAGCAGTTAGGGAATCAAATGTCAAGTAACAGATTCCTCTTACTTGGGACCAAATTCGAAACTTGATTTAGTGCATAAATAACGGTAAACATGAAAAAAACATAAAAAGCATCAGCATCTCTAACATCTGACAGCTAATAAGGACACATATAAATTGAACCTCTGGAGAAATGATACTTGTTTGGTTTTGGTAGTAGATCCTTTTTGCAGAGATATTTCTTGCTGAAATTTTGATCATTTGTTTGTTTTCAGTCACCTCATTAAAATTATCAGCACTACTACAGTCCTTCTTAATGTAAAGGTTGAAAAATTATGAAATACTTGGTGACCTGAGAAACTAGCTGTGGAGAATATCTGTTTGTGAATTCTAAATTTAGTGCTTTAGAGGCTAAATCCTCCTAGCTTCACAGCGATTCATACAGAAGCAAGGCAGAACCTCTCTTTCTGTTATTAAAGAGGTAACTTAAGAAGATTAACCTCACTAGACTAAGGTTAGCCTTTATGAACACTCCCTATCTTTTTTTTTAATGTGGCAAAAAATAAGAAAATTCTTTCAAAACTGGCTTATTTTCAGAGAACTTCCCCAATGTTTACTACCAGGGCAACAAAGCACACATCAAACATGTGTCAGCTGTTTGACTATACAGTGATATCATTCCAGAAATCAGAGCTGTCTTCTTTCTCACAGAGGTCTATCAGTAGCTGTGCCTATAGTTCTGGTTCCCTGAGACCTGGCTAAAGAACATCTGAGCTCCTTTCCATGTTAGCTTTCCCATAAAAGTAAGGAATGTGAGGATAAAAATTGAAGAATGCACTCAAATCTTCCATGGATACAGTATTTGGATATGAATGGGGCACGGAGCCAGACCAAGGAACTTAAAAACACTCTCAGATCTTGCTGTGTGAACATAGCCAAGATGACCAGCATTTGTTTGCAAGGATTTACAAGACTGTCACGGACACCACAGTCTGTGTGTGTCCATGGCAGCTTTTCCTGTGCCTCTCCTGGGCTTCTAACATTAACATTCCTTTCAGTCAGGGACCCAGAGGAGCTAATGACTCATAGCTCCTACAGGTATGGAGTACTTAAAGAATTGAGTGCCATGCCATCTCTTGTAATTATGCTGATAGGTTTGACAGGCCTAGAAACTTTAATAACATCTTAAAAGCATACTTCCTGGAGTAAACAAGAAGCTCTTAACTATGGGGAAATTGAAGAAGCAAAATGTAATTGCCTATTGCTATGCTGCTTATTTCCCCTTTTCCAAGGCAGCAATTCCTCCACATATACCTTAGTGCTACAAAGCAGTGAAATCTGATGACAGCTCTCATTACCCAAAATTACGTTCATGGCCTTATCCTGTTTTTCTGATTATTATAAACTAATAGTCTTACGTTGTGCAGAGCTGGGGATTTTCCCAAGGACAACACACAATTTTGATTGTCTTAGTGGACAAAAAAATATAGCTAAAATCTGCAGTAATTCTCTCCAAAGTAGTTGACACAGGGAGCATTGAGCTGGATACCAGAAAAGCCCGTTTATTTATGGGATGCAGTGTTTTATGCATGGAAGCATGTGCTTGATCATTCTCCATTCTTTGAAGAATATCAGAGAAACTCCATTGTATTGGGTTTCTAAATTCAGTTCTTTCTTTTCTATGCAAGTGATGTTGCAGAAGATTCACCATAAGACCAAAGCAGTTTGTAACAGAAGAAAATGTGAGGCTTTAATCCACGATGTTGATTGTCCTGGTTTCAAATAAGTATTGTCACCTAACTTGGGCTTAAAAAATTAGAATGACTGAAAATGTCTAAGGAAATAATGATGCTGTTTCTTTATTGGCACTTAGTTGTGCTGTTAGCCTGCTAGGTATTTATGGGAAAAGGTATATTTTCAAAAGAGAAGAAGCTAGATGAAAAAAATATAGCATTTTCTCCTTAGAGCAAATTATATGAGCTTTCCTTTTCCATGGTAGCAGTAGTCCTCATGAAACAGCATGAGAAAGAATGAATTTCTAGCAAATTCAACATGTAAGTTTTTCTTTGGACTAATCTACAAAGTAAATTCCTGTGACAAGGCTTGACTATTTCAAGCAAAGAGTAGTCCCTTGTGTAGCTGTGGCCAGACTCTCTGTTGGCTTCTAACAAAATATAGCACACAGGAGCTTGAATGGCAGAAGTTCCCTTAGAGAGATGTTCTCTTAGAGAGATATTCCTAGATGAAAGGTGGCAACTAACTGCTTTTCCCTGGTGGATCACAGGAGAGAAAAAGCTGTCTGAGAGTAGCTAGTGCTGGTTGGAGTTGAATGTGACCAAGGATAAAAGCAGATGTTCCATTTTGGGATTTGTGCAGTGTTCTCTCCCTAAAAAAAAAACGCTTTGAGAAATGCTCCTTGCCAGTCTATCTCATGAAGTAAGAGAGTGGTAGAAACCACATTTGACTTCCTCTTGAAGTTAATACTTTTCTTTGTGTGTGGTAAGCAGCTGGGGCATCTCTTCAGAAGCTGTAAAGAGTTTCCTTTTATAGCTAGAAAGTTGGGCAGAGTAGACTATATAAAGGAAATTTTTGTCTTCCATCCCTAGCCATAGATATAGCCTGTGGTTGGGAAGTACAGAATTTCAATAAAGAGTAACACAATTATTTCCATCTTCATTTCCACCCACAACTCCCAAGGAATAGTCAGAAGCTTTGACCTTGAATCTGAACCAGGAGTTCCACCTCAGCCAAAAGGTATTCTTTCTATTTGGAGTCTCTGGTGAAATGCAGAATGATGGAAGAAAAACCTTCCCTCACAGCTATTTCCTATGCAAGTTAAAGGCAAACAGTACCATTTATTATACTTTCTATGAAGGAACCAGAGTATAGGAATAGAAGGCTTAAAATACCATTTTAATTGACATCCTCTTTACCACAGAAGAAAAAGCTTCACTGGATCTTTACCTCTGCAAATGATGTGACATTCTGAAAGTGTCCCAAAAAAATGGAGCAACATTTTTAACCCCCAGTATTAGGCTATATTCTGTAGTACATTTAATAGGTCTTACCAATGTTACTAGGCTTGCTTTTCTATAGGTCTGTGTTTTAGATTTAACAAATAAGAGGGAGAAGTCTAAAACAGATTAAATTGTTTCCTCATGACTCAGAAGTAGTCAGGTAGGGGAGACAAATTACTTAGCATCCAAGGGGCTACATACATACCAGCTTCACAAAATTCCTACTGAATTATGCAACTGCAGTCTGTTGATTACAACTGTGCAAGATTTTCCTAAAACAGGGTGGTCATTCATAAGTAAAACTTCCCACAGTTTCCTGTATAAGACAAGGTTAACATTTATGGTATCAACAGTTAGGATGTTTCAAGTGAAAACTCAGAATATTGATAAAACAACAAGGAAACTAGAGAAAGCCTTAACTGACAACAGATAAAACTCAAGAGTGCAAAGGTAACAATCTCCTTTGAAACTCTGGAAACCCATCCTGGTGTTTTAAAGTAAGGATGATCTAGCTTAGGGTAGAGATATGAAACAGATTGTGGAACCTTAGAGTAACTGAAATGGAAAACAAAGAGAGTTATTGCTGATGATTAGCATTCCACATGACCTCTTACCTTGAGGAACACAAAGTACACACAACAGTTGGTCTGATTGCTTGGCAGTAACAACTGCTCTTGTGGTAAGCATGATAGCTCTCTGGACAAGAAGCAAACATTTTGCTGTGAGAGAAACACCTAAGATACATACTGCTATGGTGTTCTAAGAGGAGGCTCAGGGGAGACCTTATCACCCTCCACACCCTCCTGAAAGGAGGTTGGAGTCAGGTGGGGGTTGGTCTCTTCTCCCAGGCAACCAGCAGGAGGACAAGAGGGCAAAGACTCAGGCTCTGCCAGGGGAGGTTTAGGTTGATTATTAGGAAGAGATTTTTTATGGAGAGAGTGCTCAGGCATTGGAATGTGCTGCCCAGGGAGGTGGTGGATTCACCATCCCTGGAGGTTTTTAAGATGAGACTGGATGTGGCACTTAGTGCCATGGTCTAGTGACCATGGTAGGGTTGGACTTGATGATCTTGGAGGTCTTTTCCAACCCAGTTGATTCTATGATTCTATGATTGGTTTCTGGTGCAGAAACAGGAGGGGAATATTCCAGTTTTCCTGACATTCTTTCCAGCAACAAAGTATTTGTAGTACACTCAAATTATACTTTAAGTGTAACAGATGCAACAGATTTTGCTGTATAAATGAACACCAGAATAGTCAGTAGAAAAATGTACATTCCTTTGTAAGAGATTCCAGTAGTTTTAGTATTGTGTTTAGCATGAGAAAGTGAGTTAAACAGTATCCTAGGGCAGATGATCATGAACAATACAGAAAAGGGTTCTTTGTGAATAGTGAATTACCTTGCATATATGAGACTAAGGTGCCCAGTTTCAAAGGTGAGCTTGAATAGAATGTGCCAAGGGGTTAGTGAAAATATCTATAGTTTATGTGTTGAGGAAATTGGGATTTTCTGTAATGTAAAACTGCAAGAATCTGATTTTCTATTTTTATTGCAAGCAAGGAGAAATGATTGAAAACAATATCCATGAATAGAAATTAATAGGAATAAGGTGGATGTGATCAGAAAAAAAATACCAAAATGATAGATTAGAAGACAAGAATGATTAGGATAAAATGAGGATTAGAAAAGTGAAAAATAAAAAAGATAAAAGAGCTAAGCATCACATAGAATATAAAAATTAATAGGGAAAAAATGCCCCTTCAGTTAACTACTTGTCTCTATAGCCTAACTACCCTATATTTTCTTTTCTTAGTTATTTTCTTGTTTGGAAAGATAACTGAGGTCCTGAAGGAGAGGTAACTTCAGACAAGGATGTCAGAGAAGCACATATTGCTACAGGAAGCTCTGACTTCAGAGGCTATAAGAGCACAAATTCTAGGATGTTTGAATAAATATATGAATGAATATGCTCAGAATTAATATATTCCTAGCTACAAGTTTTGTTGACATTGTTATTTGAGCGGCAAACAGCTAAAAATTAGACATAGATTTGTATTACTTACAAATTAAGTATTTCTTGATCCATACTATTGCGGAGTAAATTTTATCTGTTGCTTGTACTGGTGTTAGTCTTTATTATCTCACCATGCATGAATTTTCCTCCACCTGTATTTAACTGATGAAGCATGTGCATACTTGGATGTGATAACTTTCTGCTTGTTGCCTTCCAGATTTGGTTTTTTTTTTTTCGAACCAGATGTTGAAGCTTAGTGTGTTTTTAATACGATGCAGTGCATACTTAAACTGTTTGCTAGTGGCCTGACTTAGCAGGTACATGCAGTTCTGCCTGCGGAGTATCTTGGGTCTAGTATGTGCTTTCATTCATTTAATTTCAGTGATATAGCAGGTGGAACAGCAGCTGGAAAGTGGTTAAAAACAATCACAAGTCCTAAAAGAAAAATTTGCCAGAAACTCACAGAGGCTGAACACAGGCACAGGTTTATTCTTTACTGAGGCTTTATAGTGACTGAAGACTTGAGTGTCTCTGAGTTAGAGGATACTAGTCACAACTGGTAGCCTTGGTAGATCATATCTAAGCTCATTACAGCAGTTGCAGACTCCAATGAATTACATGGAAAAGTTTAGCAGTTGAATGAAAGGGTTGACTTACTGAAGTAAAAGCCTCTGTCTCCACAGACGAACTGAAGAGCATCAACCAGCTCAGCACCACAGAGTGTTTCTGGGCCAGCAGCAGCAGAACTGGTTAAGGTGAGCAAACACAGGCCAAGGTAGAAGAAATGGATGTAGGACACAGTGTGCATCTTTACCTGCCAAGGAAGCAAAAGCAGTGTCAGAATTTCCCAACAGAGTCTTCAAGAAAATGACTCCTACACCCTTTTGAGTGTACTGTAAGTTCTTAGGCAATAAACATAATATCGGGAAATGTCTCACCATAATTTTGCAACTGTCTACATATTCTAGTCCATGTATTTTGTAAACTGAGTATTTCCTCTGCTGAATATTGTTGGTTCATTACCATGTAGTTAGGGAACCCTGTAGGAACTATGATCTATGGTGGCTCCTGCAAAAGGAGGATATGGAAGGGTGCAATAGACAGGCAAAAGGAAGCCCAGGATAATAGGAGTAGGAAAGACAACCTTGAACTGGTTGAACTCAGACCAGTTAGGCTAAGAGAGAATATAACAGTTGCCTGCCAAGGTACTGTGGGAAATAAGGTGGCATTTGATGGAGAAGATATATTTAAACTAAGAACCAGCATTGGCACAAGAATACACGGCTGTAAACTGGATGGAAGGAAATTTGAGTCAACGGGAAAAGAGTTCAAAATTACTACTCCATGGCTCTCCAGCCACCTTAAAAAGGAAAATACCAGAACAAAACAAAAAGAGTTTCAAGGTACAGAATGCCAGAGTCACTGAAAGAGCTGATGTGGGACCTCCCAGAGTAGAGGACCACAATCAGTGATTCTTACAGTCCGCTGTTACTAGCAGCAAAGATTTGGAAGCATTTGAGAAATTAAGGGGAGCACTAGTGGAAGCATTTTTACTTGCTGGAAGCAGCTACACTTCATTGCCATCCATTATATCCTCTCAGGTCTGGCTATGAGCTAAATACAAGGTGACAATTCTTTTCTCATTTACATTTGGTTACAAACTATCTTTTTTTCCTGTACTTATGACTGAAATAAGGCAAATACTGGATGGGTGTAAAGTTGCACCATTCCATTTATCCACTTCCTTTTGTATCAACTTAATACAGCCATAGATCTTACCCAACATATCAAAGCAGATACCATTTTTTTAATACCAGGAAAAACTGTTTAGACATAGCAGGACACTGAAGGATGTGCTTAGGATGTATTCTGACCTTATTTAGATCACTTGCCAAAAATGTCAATTTCTAAAGGTACAAATCTGTATTTAATTTCATTCTCTTTCAAGGTTAACTTTAGCATTGCAGTCAGGCAAGAAGTTACAAATCTGCCTTGCACATACAGTTAAACTTGGCTTAAAACTGCTTTGCATTAGCAGAGCTGTGCAAAGTAATTGGAGAAAAATGATTAATCTTCCCTAAAGTTTCTTTCAGTGTTTCATGGACCAGTTAATCCTATTTCTTCACTGAACTTTTGACAAACTAATGAAATTATCCATTGTCTGATCGATCAGGATCTGATCCAAGGGGATCTTGTGCATTCTCTAATCAATAAGTTTTACGAATTCTTATTGTCTTGGCAAGAGATCTTAGTACCTTGTTGGATGAGTCCCCCATTTGCACCATGAAAATAATGAACAAATCTAAATCCCAGGATATATCACCATAAAAGAAAAGAAAGAATAATTATTTTCCCATTCACAAGAGTCTTTAACCAATTTTGCCATGCAAAACCCAACAAGCTTGAATGCATGGACATGACTTCAATGGAAGATGTAGGAAGATCAGACTATAAATGAATGATGACAACACGAGGCCTCATTTCCTGTGGTGATTCCATATCTTAACAACAATTTCTCTTTTCCCTTGCCATATTTTGGAATTTATAAGACAAATGAGATGCACCTGCAGTTTAAGATGGTTCCCAGTTCTGAGGAGGTAAAGCAGAAATCTGTTTAGCACACTGCCTCAGAAGGCTGAAAGACATTACAAATACAAGAACATTATGTATTTAACAATTTGTTCTCGTATAACATTTTGTCCAGAAATAAACATAAATCTTAGGCATTTAACAATTCTGTATTTTTCAAGACTTCTCAGCTGGCTTGAATTTTCAGATAAATATCAGCACTGAACTACAACAAAACAGATTATCTACTGTTTTTCCTTTAGTGGAAGCCAAAAAGGCTGCACAGTATAAACCACAGAGAATTTCTGACTTTATCTCCAAATTTAACAACAGTCAAGAACTTTCAAACAAGTAAAAACTTTGGGGAAAAGAAAGCAGACTCACATGTTTCCAGGATTCAATCAATTTTTTGATAAATTAAGTGCTGGTTCATCAAAACTAATCCCAAAACATAGTTGAAAACTTTACTTCATCATTTTAATTAAACATAACATTAATAGATTCAATATGTTTGCGATAAAATCAAAGTTCCCATTTATGTCTGAGGGGAATAGTCTTAAGAAAATACCAAGTTGAAATCCAATATTGCTCCAGGTTCTCTACAATCAAGCAGAGAACTTACATTATCCCCAATTTGACTAGAAAGTTGAGAGCTTAAAAGCAAAGGCATTGGCATGTGGGTGGGGTTTATCAAGGCATCTAATTACATTAGGAAATTGAACACAGGTTCAAGATGAGCCTGGTTAAGCACTTCTTTCAGCTGCATAGAATGACTGACCGTATTTTCACAGCTGGAGTTTCCTCTTTTTGTCAGTAAAACACGCAGCTTTTGCTGCATTCCTCTGTTAAGAGTCCAGCAGAGTGGCACTGCAACGGGACATCAGATCTGAGCACTCTACATCTCTTTTGGTTCTTAATTCCTCTACATCAGTTCTATTCTTCTAGCAAACTGTCAGCTGACACAAGTTGTGCATAAGAATTCTTCACATGTTTGGTCATTTTAGCAACATGTAAGAACATCTGCAATAATTCTAAGTATCTCAAAGTGGGCAATATTTTTAGGGAGAGCTTATGCTGTAGAAAAAATCAGGAGTTATACATAAAAAATGACATTTTACTACATAGAGGTTGGGCCTGATTATCAAGCCATAGTAGAAACATGCATTTATTATCCAATAGCAGCATTCACTAGTAATCATTATACAAATAAAACATATATACTCTCAAATGGATCAAGGTTTAAATACTGTTAACTTTGAGTAAAGCGTCTGGGCTACATGCTAACCTCAATCAATATGCTCCATTGATTCCAAGGAAGCTTGGCAGGATGCACTAGCTGGGGAACTAGCACATTACTTTTATGTCTCTTAGTGCCTTGCTCAATACTTTGAAAAAAAAAATCATCATCATCTTTCAAGATTGTTGGAAGGGCTGCCCATATATACATTAAGGAATGATTTCATCCACTGCAATTACAGACCTGCTCCTTTGAAGCATATTCAGGGATGAGATAAATGTATTTTAAGTGTAAGACACTAAAAACCCCAAACAATTAGGCCCCAAACAATTAGAGCAGGAGAATTCTTTCAGCTGCAAAAATGTCCTTGCAAAATATTACAGAAAAAAAATGTTCTTGAAGGGGATAAATTTGCTGAGAATGGAAAGCTGAACTGAAGCCAATTGACACAAACAGAGGTCAATGCACCTACGGAAGTCAAATTTACCTAAGACAGTTTCTAATAATGTGCAGAAATTATAGGGTCATAATATCAAACTTCACATGCAAACTTTCCTGAAGCAGCCCTCCCTCCAAGGGAAAACTTGGAGATGAACATGTAAGGGAATTTCCATTTTCTTTATGTACAATTGCTTAAGCTGTGCAAATATGCAAGGTCAGCAAGAGTTGCAGCTGGTTCCTAATGCAGAAAACAAACTGAACTTCTAATTTACTTTTAATTTCTGAAAGCAAAAACCAAGTAAATGCTACGATGCTGCCAGAAAATTGCTGCAGTGACAACATTCCTTAAAAGTTTCCTTGTGAAATCAGGAACATTTTCTCTGTAATTGTGCACAATAAAACTGCAGAAACTTAACATTTGAATAATACCTTTTCTCCTAGCAAACCCTGCACCTGCAGAAAACAGCTAAAAGTTCTTGTTTTCAGAAGCATTTACTAACAATACAGACAATGATGTTATTGGACCTTTTGCTAATGGCATAAATGAAATATCACAAAGTTCTCTGAATAGAAGTGAAATTTAAGACATGGATCTGCAATAGTTTAGCCTTACAGTTATCTATGTAATTGCAACTATTACACACAGCCATTTTCCAGATCACATAAAATTGCATGTTCAGCAATTTGCAAATAATTCTCAGTTCTAAAATCATGTTATTGACAAAGTGCACAATACTCTTCAAGCCAGCAGCAGACAACACACAGCAAAATCAAACTCAGAAATCATTTAAAATAGGAATAAAGATTTACCTTCAAGAAATCACACAAGCAGCACTTAACTAATTGTGTTGAAAGACTGTTGATTTTTTCCATTGCTTCTTAAAAGTGCAAAGTCTGGAAATGAATTTGTTAGCAGTAATGATGAGAAAAAAGAAATCCAGAGAGATGTGAGATGTTGAGAGCAATGTCACATTTCAATATTGAGGACTTTATTCCATTGCGCAGGCTCTATCTGCTCTGATTTTAGCAGTGACAGTGAGATTTAGCAAACAGAAGAGGGATTTAGAGAAAATCCTCACATTTATCTACATTACACAGACACTGTAGACAGGAAACAGCTGGGGGAGCATTTGCCTTCTCTCTCTCTCCCTCTTCTGGCAAAGTTACCGAGTAAGGACTTTTTTGGGCACGGTGACAAATAACATCATACCTTTGCATTTTAAAACTAGAGCACAGAAGCATATTTTTTTCCCTTTAAAAGAATGCGAATTAGTGTCTGAGGGGGTTAGCAGACAAAAAGAGCTTGTGCTGCCATGAAAAATAGGAAAATGTATCCTGGTTAAGTTTCAGATAGCTACGTGTGTGCATTTGTATTTGTGTGTGTGTGCGTCTGCATTTCAAATAAATAGAAACTTACATGTGTAGGGGCAACGTTGGTTATATACATATCTTTGTGTCTATACATACATGCATAGAGGCATAGGTGTTTTCTTTATGCAGTGCAGAAAGGGAGTCAGCTACCTCCTGCTCTCTCAATGCATCTTTACGTTGTTACACTTGGCACACCTATATGCTGAGTAACAATTAAAACCTCCAACGCTCGGTGCAATTAACCCTAAAATAGCAGTTTGCAGTCGACTAAAAGGAACAGAATTATTGAGCACTACTTGTAAATAGGGCAAAAGAGCTTTGTGATCTTTCAGCAACTGCGCAGGAGAAATCACACAATTTCTTTGACTTTACAGAGCTCTGAATACAGTGACACAAGTAGCTCAGTTTGAGGCTTCCATGGCATTCGTCTTAGAGCTGCTGTTGGAATTCTAAAGTGAATCCCCCCCTTTTTTTAGTAGTAATCTTCAAAAGTCTCTTTTGCACGATTTAAATGACGCTGGGGTAGAGAGAATTCGACTTTATTAGCTTTGCAATACCTAAGTTTTGCCTTTTTATTTTTCCTCAATTATGAGCATATTATAAATAACCCCAGCTGGCCAGCAACATGCTCTCACGGGTTATGATGTCATTCAAATCCCTCAACTGTGTTAGTGGCTTGCAATGTGCTCCAAGCCAGCTGTTTTTCTATTTATAATGTATGCTTGCATTTCAATACTTAGCTATTGCAAAGAAAGTTGCGATGTTGGTTTATAGATACGCTTTGTACTCGTTGCCCTCTGGGTTTGGAAGATGGCATTTAAAAGTAGAGGGCTAAACACGACTGCAGATCCAGAGACCAAATACATGTCACAAACAGTGCATGATTTCCATTAAAGCTGTTTTAGGACGTTGCATTTTGTCCCTGTCCACATCTACTCAGCTGAGCGTTGCATGCTGAGGTGCTAGCTGTACTTGATTGTAGAAAATAACAATTGAGATCATGTTGGCCCGGATCTGTTCTCAGTTCTCAGATCCACCTTGAACTCTATGGTGCTTGCCAGGCAGAAAGGACACATTTAGTTATTTGTATCCTGTATGAATGGCTAATACTCTGCTCTGTGCAGTTTTAAACAGTGTATGGTTAGCTAAGCTGATTAATCTTTGGAAGGGATTTCTAATGTAACATGATGACAGAATCACAGGGGGCTTTGAGGTAAGTTTGCTTAATTCAGGTAATGCTAATATTTCAAGTATTCTAATACACATGCTGCAGGTGCTGTACTTTAATATTCTGCTCTGGTTTCTTCCTCTCCCTCTGCATTTGAGAGGTCACTGAATAGTGGCACCACTCTACACATTGAGGAACCTCAGGGAAGATCTTATCACCCTCTACAACTCCCTGAAAGGAGATTAAGGTAAAGGAGTCAGGCGGGGGTTGGCCTCTTCTCCCAGGCAACCAGAGGAGGACAAGAGGGCACAGACTCAAGCTCTGCCAGGGGAGGTTTAGGTTAGATATTTTGAAGATAATTTTTCTGGAGAGAGTGCTCAGGCATTGGAATGGGCTGCCCAGGGAGGTGGTGGATTCACCATCCCTGGAGGTTTTTAAGATGAGACTAGATGTGGCACTTAGTGCCATGGTCTAGTAACCATGGCAGGGTTGGACTTGATGATCTTGGAGGTCTTTTCCAATCCAGCTGATTCTATGATTCCATGCTGCAGCCTGCTGCAACTCATAGCACATGTATCCCTTATTTCACCATCCTTGGAGAAGGATGTGGGAAGAAAAACTAGCAAAGCTCTGGTAACTTTCTTTTTCTTTTTAATTTTACAGTACTACAAATGGGTGCACATACTTCTGACTATTTCTTCCTAAATAAGAGAAGGTATATGCTCATTCATAACTTCCCCAATGCCTGAGCTTCAAACCCTCATCTCACTCCTCATTGCTTGCTTTCTCCTAGGTTTCACCAGGCCTCTCTTGGTCACGAGAGCAGCATGAAATAGAAGATGCAACTTTTGGCTTACAGGTTAACCAGAGAATCATAGTGTCTCTACACAGCTGGTAATCCTGCTTCTTTCCATGGAGCCATTCTGAACTCCTTTCCTCAGTGCACCTGACCAGCCTAAGGTTCTGATGCACTTCACTTACGTGTTTTGGTTCTTGTTTTAAAGTATTGTGAAGAGGTAGGAAAACAGAATGGATTCAAGAGAGGGTTTTGGTTAAGAACTTTTAGACTTAGTGCAGTGCTTTTCCTCTCTAAGATGTAATTCTATATTTTTCTAGAAAATTCAAGATCCTTCAGATCCTTCTGGTCTGGGGATCTCTTGTTTCCTAAAATACAGATTCTATGCTGGGGATAATATTCCAGTCAGCACAGCAGTCACTTAACTCTTGGAGATTTGTTCATTTCTCCCTTGTTAAATAGATTAGCTGTTACTTTTAAAATCATTTAGGGTAAAGTCCTCTATGACTTGGTGCTCATGCAGTTGCATACATTCCTTTGACTAAAATGCACCGGTAAACTACGGATTTTATGGCAGTCATCAAAATCCTCACAAAAGAGGAGAAAATCTACACTAAAAGGCAACATCATATATGTCTTTGTTTGGCTTCCGAAGTATAACATGCAGTGATGTAATAGTCACAAAGACATCTTAAATGTGTGAAAGATGTAGTCAGGTGTTCAGGAATTTATGTGTCCTGATTCTTAGCACTTACACCCCTATGATATCACTACCATGCTACAATGCTACAGAGCTTCTGTATCACTTTGTCCAGGGAAAACTCTGTTTTGTACAAGACAGCAAAACTGAAGATAGTCTATTATCCTAACTAATATATTGTCCCTCCTTAAATCCTTTCTAAAAAGGTAGAAACATTGCCACAATGCCTGAAAAAGGCTGAACTGTGGTGGGGTGATCAGTATGCCATCCTCTTGCACTCCTCTATATTAGATCACTCTGACCTATCTGCAGTTATTTGTAGCTGTTGTCTGGTTTCTACATTTGGATGATAAGTTTTCTGGTACCAGGAGAGAACCACTATAATAAATATCCCTGAGAGGGTGATAGGACGGAGAGCATGATGGAAGAGAGGATGGAAAACTATAAACATGGTGGTGAACCACAGTTGATGACAATAGAAGAGACAAGATAGTCTTTCACTCTATTGTCTGAAGGATGTTCACCTTACACGGAACATACACAGACTCAGTAAGGTTCATGTTGTATGAACAGATGATTGAACTACACTGGATGCCATGGGTAATGTGTCCCCTGTCCTCTTCACCCCCACCAAAAAGCAGAAGAACAGGAATGACGTATTGAGTCTTCCCTTGCCTTACCAACTGCTTACTGCATTCAGTTCACCGGGAAAATGGGAACTGGTTTTTTTTGTACCCTTTTTTTATGTCCTAATCATGATATTAGACGATGCCTAAATCTTGGCATCTAGTATAATTTTTAGTGCTGCCACTACAGAATGGTTCTTTTCCCCCATAAGTCCTTGTGTCCTGTTTGCTGACATCATCTAGATTTCTGGCATACTTTGGAGCATTTCAAATGGCCTTCAGCACCTGCAGGGAACTGAGCATCACCCATCCTTCTTTCAACATGCTGAGCTGGGGCTCTTATGCAGCCTTTTGCCTGGGAATTACCTTTGGCTTCTCCATCAATAGAGACACTGTCTTCTGTCATTTGCTATTTTTACAATCCATTTGTGAAGAGGTTTTAAAGTGGAGAACATAACAATTTTCATTGAATTTCAGCATCCTCTGAGTGTCTATTTTCCTTATTCACCTTTGCTTAGCCTCCAACTTAACCTCTTTTGGTTTGGAGCTGTCTCTTTTTAGTTGCTTCATAAATTATCTTGCTTACTTTTGGCTAAGAAAAAATGTTACTTCCAATGTAAGTATAATTTCCAGAAACACAAAAATGACTGGTTTTCTCTTCCAGTCTTTAGTGAATTATTTGCAAAATATTATGTATTTACTGTTGGAGAAGTACGACTTTTTTTGCTAGCAAACAGCTTTGAAGGAAGAGGCGAAAGGGAGTATCTTATTAACATGGAATTTTGTGTTGAAGTTAGTGATTAGTCAAGTCCATGGTGAAAAAATCCTTTCACCAAGTTGTAAGTTTGAAAAATCAAGAAAATCATAACTTTTATAATTCATTTCTGCTAATGAGCTATTTAAACAAAACCCTCTCAAACACCTTTACTCATGGTGACTTAAGTTACATCATTACTAGAAGCAAACCAAGTACCAAATGTGATGGGGAGGCTGAGGACATAAAATTTGAGCTGTCATTATGTTGTCAGTATGGAAGAGACAAGGAGAGAGCAGTGCCATGAAAAGCAGTTCCTCACTTGAGCAAAGCAGAGAAAGTGCAAACTCGAGGATGCAATTTTAGAGAGGATCAAGTAAATTGAAACTTTTCGTAGTTGCTGATCGAGAAAAACATGAGTGCTTCACAAGCAGGATGGAGGTGTGTGAAACAGGCCAGAATTACTGCTTAGAGGCAGTAGTGGTAGAAACAACTTATGTTAGGAAAAGGTCAGCATTAACCCATGGACTTATAAACTGAAAGTATTGATTATTCACATTTTGTGGAGTAAGAATAATAGCTTTGCTGAGAGGACTGGGGTAGTTTAGCTTGGAGAAGAGGAGGCTCAGGGGGATTCCTTATCACCCTCTACAACTCCCTGAAAGGAGGTTGGAGTCAGGTGAGGGTTGGTCTCCTTTCCCAGGCAACTAGCAAGAGGACAAGAGGGCAGACTCAAGTTCTGTCAGGGCAGGTTTAGGTTGGATATTAAGAAGAGATTTTTTAAGGAGAGAGTGATCAGGGATTGGAATGGGCTGCCCAGGGAGGTGGTAGATTCACCATCCCTGGAGGTCTTCAAGATGAGACTAGATGTGGCACTTCATGCCATGGTCTAGTGACCACAGTAGGGTTGGACTTGATGGTCTTGGAGATCTCTTCCAACCCAGTTGATTCTAGGATTCTATGACTTCAATCTATACTGTAGCCCTAGGATATAGGAATCATCTCTTCAACTGTCATCTCTAACAGTACTGTCTGATCAAATAACTAAATCTGATTTTCTTCCCCTATTTTCACGTTAAAATATGAAGTACAGTATAGGACTATATCACAATAAGACTGCATTTAGCATAGTAGGAGGAGTGAATCCATCTTACCTCACACATGGTTTTTGTGGTTCTGGAAAAGATCTGCTTAGCAAGCTAGATGTATTTGACGTCCTTTATTTTTATCTGCTTCGCTTTGATAAAGTTATTTCATTGCTGGATATGTTTTTAGGTTTTTCTGAATGGTACTGGAGTCTTAGACCACTGAGACTGACTTTGCAAATCTGTAGTTCTGGGTTTCAGGACATCCTGGATGTAAACGCATAAAACCAAGCTAAATTGCGTCTTTGATCTCTAACAGACCTTACACATTTTATTGCATTGCACTTGGCTTTTATTATAATAGAATCATAGAATTTAAGGTTTGGAATGGACCTTACAGATCATCTAGTCCCAACCCCCTGCCACAGGCAGGGACACCTCCCACCGGAACAGGTTGCTCAAGGTCTCATCCAGCCTGGCCTTGAACACTGCCAGGGTCGGGGCAGCCACCATGTCCCTGGGCAACCTGTGCCAGTGTCTCACCACGCTTAGAGTAAAAAACATTTTTCTCACATCCAACCTAGACTTTCCCTCCTTCAGTTTGAATCCACTATAATTTCCATCTCTGAACTACTGTGTTACCTTGAGCTACCTGAGCAATTTCTCCAACCTGTTCTATGTTTTCCTGTCTGTAAAACAGGAATAAGTTATTTTAGGTACTTTGAGATTCATAGAGTGCAAACCATATTATGTATTTTTTGGAAACTGTTATTATGGCCAAAAACACACCTCTGTATGTTTATAGGAAGTGACAAGCTACTGTTAGCCTTGACCGTATTATGTCTCTGTCATCTTCCAAATGTGTTAAGCATAGCTGGAAGAATTCCCAACAGATGTTTCCTTTTACTTATTTTCTTTTTCTTTTTCTTTTCTTTTTTTTTTTTTTTTTTTTTTTTTTACACCATTCTCAAGTGTTCTTGTCATAGAATCATAGAATTTTAGAAGTTGGAATGGACCTTACAGATCATCCAGGCCCAACCCCCTGCCCTGGGCAGGGACACCTCCCACCAGACCAGGTTGCTCAAGGCTTCATCCAATCTGGCTATGAACACTGCCAGGGTTGGGACAACTACAGCCTTCCTGGGCAACCTGTGCCAGTGTCCCACCACCCTCACAGGGAAAAACTTCTTCCCAATATCTAATCTAAATTTCCCTCTTTCATTTTGTTTCCATTGCCTCTTGTCCTGTCACTGCAGCTCCTAACATAGAGTCCCTCTGCAGCTTCCCTGGAGCCCCTTCAGATCCTGGAAGGTGCTCTGAGGTCTCCACACAACCTTCTCCTCTAGGCTCCACAGTCCCCGCTCCCTCAGCCTGTCCTCATAGAGGAGATGCTCTAGTGCTCTGATCTACTTTGTTGCCTACTGTTTGATCTACTCTGGACTTGCTCCAAGAGTTCCATGTCCTTACATTGAGGGCACCAGAACTGCACACACCAAACTGTTTCCGGAATTATCTTTGTACTATACTCATATTAAAGTATGATGAATTTTTATGCTTCATTATTCTCCCTTAAGAAAACAAAGCTGCTTTTTAAGCTTGAGTAAATGATAAGTAACATCTCTGAACATAGTGAAATATAATTGAAAAGGGAATTGCATCCCATGAAGTGGCAGACACCAGTGGCTAGCTATGTTTTACTTGGGATGTAAGAGAACAATTTAATAAATAATCTTTAGTCTAACTACGTACACATGGTCCTGAGTCTACAAGAAGACTCATTAACATGACATTCTTTCCAGCCTAGAGGCTGAGCCATGACCCTGTGCAGAAAAAAACCCCAACTGCTGGTCAAAACGTTACTCTG
This sequence comes from Acanthisitta chloris, assembly GCF_000695815.1. Classification (NCBI taxonomy): domain Eukaryota; kingdom Metazoa; phylum Chordata; class Aves; order Passeriformes; family Acanthisittidae; genus Acanthisitta; species Acanthisitta chloris. The sequence continues at coordinate 61,922 of NW_008678680.1, forward strand.
GGTTATTTTTCAGTGGTGATGAGCACCTGCAGCACTGACCTGACTTCATTTGGTGGTAATAGGTGCTAACTATCAATTAAGATTGGCAAGATCATTGTGACTCTTTTGTATCCTTTCTGTAATAGCTCAGCCTCTTTTCCTTGAGTATTGTGTAGGATTTTAGATCTGTTTTAAAAGTAAAGCAAGAAATCATGAAGATGAAAGGCTTTGTTGCATGAAAAATATGCTAATAAATAAGAAAACATGCTTTATCTCGTTCAACAAGGGGTGGGTCCTGTGAGAAGCATCATGGGCTAGAAGTTTAGATGATGAAGAGAAGTCAGAGTCCTAAGCTCTTCTATTTCATTGCTTAGAATTTCGGGTTTTCTGCCAAAAGCTAAGAAGAACACACTTACTTTGTATTGTGTGTTATCTGTATGAACAGGACTTCCCTGTTTCTATGTCTACTTTCACAGCTATTATCTTCAGTTTGTTAAACCTTTATTTTTCTTGCATAGTTTTTGGTTACATGGGATCTTTACTACATCAAGGATTATTATTGCTTCTTTAGAGATATGTGACTATTTAAGGCTTTTGCTTTTATGGGCAACATCATCAGCATTATGGTAAAGACCTGAATATTGGTGCAATTTTGACATGCTCCCAAATGTCATTGGTGTTTCAAAACACTCCTTTGAGGTTTAAAAAGCATATGAGGTTTTGTTGCAGATTTGATTAGTGAAACTAAAATCTTTCCTTAATTTTTGATTTTAAAGTTTTCTTGTTGTTTATAAATTTATATTTCCATCTTGGTGTTTTAACATAAAGGCACATAATGCAAGCAGAATATTTATCTATGCTCTGCAATGTTTGTATTGGTTTGGGGTTTTTTTTTTACACTCTTCTGTCTTCTGGTGCATGATTCATATTTTATCATGTCTGTTTTATGTGTCTATAATCACTAATACCAGCTCTGTATGCTACTGAGTCATTCAGAAACACAAGTCTGAGCCAGATCAGCTGTGAACACATGCTCACATTTCAGCTAATAAGGCAGAATAGAAGTCAGTGTTGATGTGGTTTTGTGCTGGTTGCAGAAGGAGTCATGGCATTTTGTTCCTCACAACATTGCAGGGATGAAGGCAGTTGTTATGTGAACTGGCATAAAGACTGCAGGTACAAAATTAACCTGTCAAAACTCCAGCAACTTTGTACAGGCACAGTGAGTTTTGTTTGAAGTTTTGTGTCATGTATGCTTGGAATACTTTTATCTAGTGTTAGAAGCCCTAAATTGAGTGCACTGATCATTGAACCATGGACTCTAGTAAATCTGGAACACGCTGGCTTAGAATCAGTTGTGCTTTTTGATTTTATTTTGCTTCAAAATGATCTTTGAATCTCTTTGTAGAAGATTACAGTATATAGAGAGGTGCATCAAGTTTATGTGTCTGTTACAAGAATCTTTACTACTTTTTTTATAATTTTCTTCTATTTTTATTGTATAATCATATATTGTTTGTATGGAAATGAAAGTATGCTAGGTGCTTTTCTGTCTACTCTTTGTGGGGGTATGTACGTATGATTCTAGTCATGGTGAAATACATGTAAACATACTGGTCAGTTCATTACTGAGACAACATCTGTCTATTTTGCCAGTATTTCTTCCAGAAGAATCTATAGCATTGCTACTGTATGAAATTAGAACCGCCTTCCCTCCTAATAAAATAAGGGGATTTTATGGTTGAAAAATCAAGCACATGATAGGAAGAAAATAAGATACAGTTGCACCTGAAGCCTTTCTTTGCCCCCATTGTACATTCAGTTCACTCCCTTAGTGAAAAAGGAATTCTTTTGGGGAAATACTCTGTGGTCATGTAATTACAGGTTAATAAAAGAATGGACTCAAGGCTACATGAGTGACCACACATTTGGCATCCTCAAGACCACTTTCCAGTCTTGCAAAGCATCCATCTGAATAGCAAACATGTCATTTCTCGGGCTTTGAGCATGAAACTCACTCTTTTTCTTCATACTTTACTCCTCCTGCCACAAGAGTGGTATTTCATTGCTATTTAGTACTATTATTATTGGTTCTCCGTGGTTGCACATGGTATGCGGTGCCCAAAGATTGGAAAACTAGCCTTTATTGTTGTGTTCAGTGCCATATGTGCCAGCAATGATGGCTTTGGAGGCTGTGTCTACACTTCATTGAGTGGGAAACATAGGCACCACCTCTCTCTGGAAATTGAAGCAGAAATGGTTATGTGCTTAAGTCTTGACTCAAGGCTCAGGATGTGCATCTCAACTTCAGAACTTGGAAGTGCTTCTCAGTTTCCTTGTCCATATGTATTCACAGGAACCTCATTGACTAAACATTGCCTGGGAAACAACCTCCTCTAATTTTTATGTGGCTCAGTCTTCCTGGAGACACCCATTACCTGCCCTTGCATGTAAACAGATCTAATCTGAACTTGGGCTTGCTAGCTACTACTGGGTTTTCTTAGTTGTCAGGTGAGGTAAGAAGTGTAGAGCAATCTTCACACTCAACACATGAAATCCTTCCATAGCTCAGCAAGCACATGTCCTTTGGCTCTCACAATACCATATGTGACAAACTAACTGAGATGTTCTCCTGGTTTAGTTAGGAAGCTCTGTCAAGAAGGCTTGGCTGCTGAAAGAAATGGCTCAAGCTATACTGCTATTCCCCATAAAGATTTGAAGGCCAACACTGGTGTCAAAAGAGGAGGCTTTAGCAGGTGTTAATGACAGGTACTAGGTCCCCAATTTTAACCTTGCAGTTGCAGATGACTAGTTTTTCATTCCTTCCTGCCTTGCACTGATATACCATGCTGTGCATAGTGAAAAAAGATCTGTCACGTTCCACTGGGGGATATTTTTAGCATTCTTATAGATCCTTCAAGAGACATAATGATGATGACTATTTATTTCAAAACTAATGAAGTCTGTTTTGATTTTGGTCATGTGTGACTCTTCTTTAAAGGTACCATTTGAATAACAGGTGAGGCTGAATGGTTTGGTCATTTTGGTCACTTCCATCCAAACTGGTTGTGGCTTCCTTAGTACTTACAAAACTGTAAACATGTTTACATTTGTACTTTGGTACTGCTCAGCATGCTATGGTTAGTGAAATCTGTCCTCAAAGTAACTGCTTGAAAGAATAAGTAATCCTAATAGTAATGAAAATCTTCTCAAAATCATGTTTTACAATACAGTATTTTAAATATGCATTATGTGAGCATGTCTGGTTTGAGTTGATTCATGTGTTATAAGAAACAGCTGAAGTTCATGATGTAACCATGTTAACACTTTTTAATAGCTTTTTGAGAATACAACACAATTGTGTTAATGATAATCAGTTAAGGACTATATTTGTTCCAGATGTTACTTTCCTAGGGGAAAAAAAAAGATTAATAAAAAAAATTCTTCTCTATCCCTGTTTAATATCAAGCCTTCAGAAAAGTCCTAATGTAAACCTAATCTCTTTCTTTAGATAACATACTAGTGAGCCATTGCTTCAACTGGATATGTGAATACAGTTGTGAAAAGAACATAGATGTCTAGAAAAGCATTTTCTTTTTCTGGCATGGGTCTTTAGTTCCCAGTGGCCTGAAGTCCCACACCACAAAATCACTATAATTGGCATAGCTGGCAATTTCTTCTCTCATTGTCAAACAGATCTTTTACAGTAAATTTGTAGGAACTCTGAAATTGAACTAATACCAAAGTATCAAAAAAAAGAAAAAAAGGAAGCAAACCACACACAGATTCAAGCATACCATTGAATGACTGACTTTTCATAAACTGTAAAGTTAAGTGACCTTATTAACCACAACAAAAAAGCATTTGGTTATTAGTTGCTTACATTTCAAAAGTTCCTCCAAGAGAAACTTGACACTCAATGCCTCATCGATAAGATGGGCATCTTTTACTAGACTTAGGTTAGATAGACATGTCCAGGCTTGTTACAAATGTTGAACAAACATTGATCTGAAGGGCTAGATCTTCAGGAAAGAAAAGAATCTGGATCTTTGGAGGTGGTGAAACATTATGCATTTATCTCTTTGCTGCAGTAGCAGAAAATCTCTTTATCCATTGCAAAAGGCTGTAAGAAATACCTTTTTCTAGGACCATTTCTTCCTGTATAAATTAGGAAAAGGTATGATGGCCCAGAAACTCTCCTGTACTAGGATATACCTCCTCTATGATGCTCCAGAGGATATCCCTAATAAAGATATCTCAGGCAAGGACATATACAAGACCATAACGAATATCCCATGATTTTCAGGCACACCATCCATGTTCACAGGATGTCCTTGGGACACAGACCCCACTTGTAGGAATACTTACTCCCTTCTTTGCTCCATACTGTCAACATTTTGTGCCCCACCATACTGCCTTTCATAAAGGAGCCTTGTCACTCCTGCCCTTCAACATTGTCATTGATCTCCCTGTGACTGCATGTTCCTATTTATTAGTCATGGCTGACAAATTTGGAGAGGAGTAGGAAGGAAGTAGGAGGCTTCAGGCAAGGAGGTGAACCTACTGCCCAGAAGTAAAGCAGCATTATTCTACCCTGTCCCTGGGCATTCTGGGCATGTTTTGTGAGGATCTTTGGTCCTACCAGGTGAGGCCACTACAGGGAATTACATGGAAGAGATGCCACATATCTTCTGAGTTTACCTCTGGTTTGGTCAAAACATAAAGGCATTGCCTCTGGAGCAGGTGGACTGGCAATGTGGATAGTGTTATGAGGGTCGCTTGGGACTGTTGAGCTCTTCAGAATGCCTGTAGGGAGGGCACAGATTGTCACTGTTTATACAAATGCAATGAAGTCCTTGACCTTGGTGGATGCAGCTCTTGCAAGGTAAGGGAAATATACCATCTGTGTCAACATATATTGGGCATTAGGCCAAAGTAATAGTCTCTTTACAAACAGCAAACCCATTTTATGCGTGAAGTGTAAAAGTCACTACTGTTTTCCAAATTCAGTCCCACAATTTAAGATGATTTTATGAGCCTTACATAGATAAAAGGGTCTTAAAATGTGTGAAACTTGAAAAATAGACTTTTTTTTTAATCTGTTGTTAAATACAAACACTATCCCCCAAAAGCTAGAAAATTATTTTTGCCAATACAATCAGAAGCTGGATAAAAAGGCTACCCATAATAATCACAGTCAGATTAAGCACTGACTTTTTTTAGAAGCACTATAACATTTTCATGCCCTTGATGGGCTGCCTAATTTGGTTGTTTTCATAGTGTTAGAAAATTTTTGCAGTTTGATCAGGGAAAACCAGAAAATTTAAACACGAGTCATGCAGTGACTAGGTTTGGGAGTTATTTTAAGGAAAAAACTTCTCCTAACCGTCATATGTGTTCGTGGAATAACAGTGGGCAAAGACTGAGTGTCACTAGCCTTCTCTGTCATACAGACTGTTGATTCTTCACTGAGTGCTCATTAAAAAATGTCTGTTCTCACAGTTTCTGTATATGACTGTGACCTGATATGTATACAACCATCCTGCCTTACAAAAACCAATTCAAGACAGGAAGATTGCCTTCTCCACATCTGCCAATAATCCTTTGGGAAAACTACCTAGCACTCACTTCACTGCCCAGTGGTGAGAGTATTCTGGATGTCCCCTCTACACTCTTTTCATGGTCAGGTGAGTAAAATCACTTGACTGGTCTACCTGGTGCAGTATACGTATAGAACTGCAGGAAACAAACAGGTGAACTGAGCTGGAATTGTGCTGCTCTGTATTTAATTTTACTGACAGTGCCCAGTACAGTCTGCACTGACTGTTTACTTTTGCTCAATGGTGGTCTTCTTCTTGTGCCTTAGAGGGAAAGGAAAGGTAGCCTTCTCTCCTAGACAGGAGAGGTGTTCCACTGCCCTTATCTGCATCTTCATGACGGTAGACCTGCGTATCTGTGTCACTGAATTTCCCCTTCTGGGGAGTGATGTAGTCCACTTCCTCTTGCTTGGCCCTGAGATCGTGGTCACACTGTTCTTCCAGTTGTGAACACTTTGTCTCCAAAGGAAAAAATGCTCAACTATGAGTTTGGTGTGTTCAGCAGAGCTTTGAAAGGGACATATCTTGTGTAGACCTACAGGGGTTAAGCAGTCTGGTAGGAGACTGGAGCAGGATGGGCTGTGCATGATGTTTTGGAATACTGGGGTGGGCTGGCAGGAATGAAAGTAAGGAATTCAGAGCATGCTGGAGGACAACTCTATTAAGGTTTATCTCTTGACATTAAAAGTGCAATGCTTTCAATTTCACATAAAGGAGATGTGAAGTGTTAGACAATGTGGGCAGTCAGAGAATCTGGTCTTGAGTGTTTTGCTGAAACTGTAACAAGGCAAACTGTAACTGCAACACAGCAGTTGACTTGACTTGTTCTGGCCATTCAGAGCATGCTGGAGGACAACTCTATTAAGGTTTATCTCTTGACATTAAAAGTGCAATGCTTTCAATTTCACATAAAGGAGATGTGAAGTGTTAGACAATGTGGGCAGTCAGAGAATCTGGTCTTGAGTGTTTTGCTGAAACTGTAACAAGGCAAACTGTAACTGCAACACAGCAGTTGACTTGACTTGTTCTGGCCATAGCCCTGGCATGGGTGTTTTAACATGTGCCAAGCTGATTATAGTCTGCAGGAGACTATGTGCCAACTGAGAATTGCTGGAAGGCAGGCCAACATCAAAACAGTTAGAGGGTAAACTGCCTGTTGACTTTGTGAGTGACTTCTGGGAAGAGGGGCAGCCTCTGGCAGCCTCTGAAATCGCTGAGAATGGAAGGAAGTAGTGTCCTCTCAGAAATTCAGTTAGGGGTGGTTATGAGAAAAAATAACCCTTGTGCTTCTTTGAGACAGGAGTTGTGGGAAAGATAGAGTGAGTACATGGGTGTGGGGGAAGGGAATGAAGAAACTTGCTGGTTTTGTTAGGAAATTGGTTAGTTTTGTCTTGTTCACTCCAGCACAGTCTGGAAGATTGGCACTCTGTATAAGCCAGTGAAGTCAGGATGGTTTGTAATACATTGGTCCTTATTTGCCACAAAAGCCAAAAAGTGGACACACATCATGCAGATAGCCATGGAGTTTATTTTTTCTGCTGGTAGTAGGTTGACCAACACCCCTCAGTTGATTCTTGCCAGTTTTCTTAATAGGGACTGAAATTCGTATGTCATAGCTGTATTTCTTGGCTTTAGTCTGTGCTTAAAATTGTTACAGATGGAGCAGGAGTTGATGGGTAAACTTGTGACACTTAAATCCAGGCACTTATTCATTATAAATTGCATTTAGTTCATTAAATCAATCTCTCTGAGCATTTTTTCTCCTGCTCTCAATTCTCTGTATCACTACAAGCAAAGGGAGTTTTAGTGTCTGCATGTTTTTAAAATAAACAGAAAAATCCTTGATGGTGCTGGACTAGATGTTCCTGATAACATGTTGCCAACAGAAAAGTTCTCATCCTTGAAGAAAGTTTTTCAAGTGGTCATGACACTCTCAATCACGTAAGCCTCTCTTCAGAACAGACATTCGGTGCCCTCAAATGACTCTTCAGACTTGGCTCAGAAACAGGCTGACACAAAAGGGGCTAATTAACACACACATTTTCATGTGAAGGAATCTGGTCTCCAAACAGATTTTTACCAGTAAAATAGCTGACAAGCTGAATCTACTAGGACTGTTTCTTCCGTCCAATTTGAATGAAAATGGAAACAAGAGATAGGAGAAAGAGACATTTCATTCCAGTGATGATACAGGCATGATGAATTCCTTTGAGCACAGCTTCTGTCATGCTATATTTCCTCTTCAGTGAAGCAATGCACAAAATATCAGAGGAAACAAATATATATATATCTATCTCTCTATCTATCTATCTATCTATCTATATATATATATATCTGTTGCATGTGCCATGTACATATCCACCAGAAATGTGGGTATGTACATTTTGGGAGTATGTATGTGTGCTGGTTTGAGATGAAGTAGAGATAACTTTCTTCAGTGACTAGTATGGACTATTTCTGGAGAAGAGGCAGGAAGGGGGTAGAAAGGTGGTTCTACATTGCAGCACTGGCACATTATAAACTCCGTTTTTCACTTTGCTATAGGCTTCCTATGCTGTAATTCCCTTATAATGGTTGCAGCAGTAAAGTCCTACTCTGCATAAAGGTTTTCATCCTGTATGTGCATCTGTTCAGACAACTGTGACCTTGCACCAAAAGCAGTGAATTTTGCAGAACCCAGAAATCAAACACCACCACTTCTACTCCCTCACACACACACCCACCACAGTTTAGAACACACCCTTAATCATAGAATCAACTGGGTTGGAAAAGACCTCAAAGATCATCAAGTCCAATCCTACCATGGTTACTAGACCGTGACACTAAGTGCCACATCTAGTCTCATCTTGAAAACCTCCAGTAATGTGCAGGGCCTTAGGTTCTCCTACTTACTCTCATATTCTCCCTGCTCTACATAGATTGATTCTGAACCAATTATTATTTTAGTGACATCTTGATGGGAAATTATATATGTACCTCTCTCCCCACCATAGCAACAACTTCCAAGTATTGATAGCTAATTGCTCCAGATTAATCCACTGCCTGTACCCCTGGATCTGGCAGGGTATCAATAGTGGGTACTAGTAAAAGACTCTGAAGACAAGAACAGATTTTCACATGTTTTAGTGTATCACAAGGAGTCCAATGTAACATTGTGCCTTTTGGATTTAGATTAAAGAAACAATCTTTTTTTTTTTTTCAGTTTATCAAAGGGAAAGTTAAGTTCCTTAGACATCAGTTACATTGAACCTGAGCCTTTAATCATACTGACAAGAAAAGATAGATAATTTGGGCTGAAGAATGTGTTCATAGCCTTAACGTTGGATGGCTGATATTTAACTCTGTATAAACTACTGATGTTTACTGGGAAGAGTTTTATCTCACTAAAGATATGTACTTCTGTATCATTTCAGTTTAAAATATCATAGAGTCATAGAGTTTCGGGGTTGGAATGGACCTTACAGATCATCTAGTCCCAACCCCCTGCCCTGGGCAGGGACACCTCCTCACTAGATCAGGTTGCTCAAGGCTTCATCCAGCCTGGCCTTGAACACTGCCAGGGTTGGGGCAGCCACCACGTCTCTGGGCAACCTCTTTCAATGTCTCACCACCCTCACAGGAAAAGACTTTTTCCTCACATCTGACCTAGACTTTCCCTCCTTCAGTTTGAATCCGTTACCCCCTTGTCCTATCACTTCCTAACACACAGTCCCTCTCCAGCTCCCTTGTAGACCCTTCAGATATTGAAAAGTCGCTCTGAGGTCTCCACACAGTCTTCTCCAGGCTGAACAGCCCCAACTCTCTCAGCCTGTCCTCTTAGGGGAAATGCTCCAGTCCTCTTAGCAATTTTGTGGCCTCCTCTGGACTTGCTCCAGCAGTTCTATGTCCTTCTTATGTTGAGGACACCAGAACTGTGTGCAGTATTCCAGGTGGGTCTCAGGAGAGCAGAGTAAAGGGGAAGAATCATCTCTTTTGACCTGCCCACACTCCTTTGGATGCAGCCCAGGATTTGATTAGCTTTCTGGGCTGCTAGTGCACACTGCCAGCTCATGATGAGTTTCTCATCCATGTTATACCCCATGTCACTCTACATTTACTTCCCATGGCAGACTGGATCATTCCAAAGACTATTAGAAAAATTTCTGCAAAACTTCATCCAGAAATCTGTTTGTATTACATCCAGCAATTCAAGCAGCTCAAGCAGAAGTTTGGGGGGAGTGGGAGAAAGTTGTGATCCTCAGTGATACTGCCTGGGAAATCTTTATTCCATGTGAAACTTGTTTTGCAGTATTACCAAATATTAATGTACTGAAAACTGTTAAAAATGGGTGCTGGTCCCACTCCCAGAAAAACCTTTAGGAAGTGCTTAATGGAAAAAAGTGCTGAACATAAAGCTTATCATCAAGAAAGTAAGATAATTCTAAGTTAAAATCATATGCAAACAGAAGGTGATCTGGTTAATACAGGAATTACTATGCAGATAGTTCAGATTACAGGCTCTTCCACATCTAACCAATCCTGGACAAACAGCTGGGGGTAATTACAGGAGCCTGATCAAGCCACCAACAATGTAGGTGTTACTTTCAGTTTGGAGCCAAAGGGAAAAGGAGACAGTTAAAAAAATGGTCTGGGGAGGAGTAGGATAGAGCTGTAAATATAAAAACATAAAGGGCCACCTTAAAACAAGTAGTAGGAGCAAGCAGAGAGCACACAAAGAATAAAAAAATATACATCTTCAAAAGAAAAACACATTTGTAGAAGCAGAAAAGTGTGGAGTTGTCTGAAGTCATGCTGAATCTGATATTGCAAGAAAGCCCCTTAAAACCTAAACAAAATGCTTGTGTAATTTTCTCTACTACTCTTCCTATAGTGGTCTTACGGCGTCATTTCTCTTGCCATAGAATTTTCTGTTTACTCCTTCTCTGTATTGTGCAGCTTACCAAGTGTTTTGTTATTCCCCTGTGCTATCTGCTCTTCTTCACTTTTATTAATGTACATTAATGTCTTGATTCTCCTTTTCACTGCTGTTTACTAACTGTACTGTGTTTAGGAATTGGGATAAGGAACTTCTGATGGAACGAGGTATACAGGAGATTTTTCTTAGAAAAGCTTTTTCTTCTAATTAAAAAATATTGTTGGGGGATTTTTTTTGCTATAAGGGATGTCCAGTCAATGCATGCCATGGGTGACAACTTGTGCCGTGTAACATCTAACATGCACAGGTATTCACTGGCAAATTAGTATCTACATTTTGAACAGACACATCAACCGTTTTACTTTTCTCATGGTCTTTATTCAACAGAATTGTGTTATAGTCAGTATTGTTAAATAGCTGAGTGGACTGGAATTGTCAGTTCTGAAGTGATGTAAAACACAGAAAGAGATTTATCAGTTTTGCTGGTCCAAAAAGAGTGATATTTTTTTCTGTCTGAACTCTTAAAAATGTAAGCAAGACTGACCAGTTCCAGACTCGGGAGGAACTATGAGATGAAATTCAATCTCTCATTCAGAGCCAAGGAAAATAAATATGAGAGAAGGTCAATATGCATCTGTAAAAAAACCCCAAACCTGGGTAATGAGAACGAAAGAGGCTAAGTCCTGTCACTAAGTCTCATCTGAAACACCTGGTGCAAGCAGACATGCAGCTCCTTAGTTTTGTTGCAGCTTGATTAAATCACAGCTGAATTTTAGTTGATTTTGAATTCAGAATTTCTGCTCTGTTCTCTACCTTCAAACTAGTCCAGTTTTTCCTTTTCATAAATCCATTGCCTGGTCAGATTTTGCAACATATTTTTTACTTTTGGAACTACTGATTAATGCTCTGAAATTCTGATTTATGATTTGAACAACACTGGGGGGCATCAGGTACATCAGGTCCAGTTTGAGGATATTTTAGTGCATGTTCTTGTGGAAAGCACCATACAAACACCAGGAAAGCTTTTGACAATAAACCTTGAGGGCTGTTGAAAGAAGATGTTGAGTTACAGAGAACAACAACCAAAAATGTGTAACTTAAGCTTGTTGTGTTGGTGTGAGCTGAGCATGTATTCCACTGTTTGGGAGGTGTCAAATTGAGGGTGCTATCTAACCACAGCCCTTTATAGTGGCTGAGGTATAAATTTGACCCAAGTGCATGTTTAGCCAGATGTCATTTGCGATTACAGGAATTTGGACTGACTTTCAGCTAAACCACAGACCTGGATGAATGAATGTTGTTCCAGATGCATTATCTCATAATCCTAAAGAAAATAAGATCTCAGATGAAAGGGCTATAGAACTTTCCTTTGTATGAGCTTTGAAAGCTAAGGCTAATCCTGAGATCATTGAAGAGGTTTAACCTACCAGTGTGTGAAATTTTAGCCAAACAGAACTTAAGAGCTTTAATGCTTTTAGAATCCCCTCAAATTAGTAAAGCAATATTCAGAATTAATTTAACTAGTTCAGTGATCTTGAAAGGTATAATAATTTCTCACTTTCATACACTTTAGTATATTTGTATGTGTTTGTTAACTTACACTGTGCTAGTAACATCTCGATTCTGTATGGAATATGCTTCATTGTAGGGCACTCTTTACACATAATATTATCCAGAAAGATCACAGAGATACTATAATTCTATAATCATAGAATCTTTTAGGTTGGAAAAGATCATAGAATAGAATCATATACTCAACTGAGTTGAAAAAGACCTCCAAGATCGTAGTCCAACCCTATCATGGTTACTAGATCATGGTACCAAGTACCACATCTAGTCTCATCTTGAAAACCTCCAGAGATGGGGAATCCACCACCTCCCTGGGCAGCCCATTCCAATGCCTGATCACTCTCCATAAATAATCTCTTCCTAATAGCCAGCCTAAATCTCCCCTGGCAGAGCTTGAGTCTGTGCCCTCTTGTCCTCCTGCTGGTTGCCTGGAAGAAAAGACCAACCCTCACCTGACTCCAACCTCCTTTCGGGGAGTTGTAGAGGGTGATAAGGTCTCCCCTGAGCCTCCTCTTCTCCAGGCTGAACAACCCCAGCTCCCTCAGCCTCTCTTAATGGCACTTGTGCTCGAGTCCCTTCAGCAGCCTCGTTGCTCTTCTCTGGAACCACTCCAGCACCTCAATATCCCTCCTGAACTGAGAAGCCAGAACTGAGCACAGGATTCAAGGTGTGGCCTCATCAGATCTTTATGGTCATCAAGTCCAACCACTAACCAATCACTGCCAAGTCCAAATACTTTGACATAAAGACTCGTATTGAGTATCTGGAGAAAAAGGATCTTGAAGAAAGATAGTGAATGTTTCTTGGAGCTCCCATCAATAAACAGTTACTGGACGTGTCTAAGACTATATATATGATGCGTATTGTCACTGTCAGTCTTACCCTTCTGTGTTACAGAAGATATTCCAGGTACTAGTTTAGTTACTATCCTATAGCTCAAGATCTTTGGTGAAATCTCTTCCCCCACAAAATATTCCAGAAGGCACAAAATTAATTAGGGCTTTGGAATGGAAGTATAATACATGTATGTTCAGTGCACAGCTGAAGGTCCAATATTGTTAGTACTACTCTAGCAAACTGGATTTCAGATCTGGTTATAGTGTACTGACATACTACTGTCTGTCAGCTGAACTGTGGCAATTGCGGGTCTTAGCCTGTAGCGTGAGCAGAAATGATTCCCAGTTGAAATTGTTAGCTTTGTGGACTGACCTGAGTCACAGAAATTTCCCATTGTTTCTGGCTGAGTGAACTGGCAAATGCAGATAATATGTTGTACAATAATTTGTCAAGAAACTTGATGTTGTGTCTAAGTCCTTATTGAGCTATATCCTAGAGATTCTAAATAACTTTATACCTGGGAAAACTTAAAAAGCAAGATCATTTACATGCAGATGCCATAACTAACAAACCAGGCCCATGTTCTTAATGGTGAGAAAATTTATTGGAGTACTGAAATAACAGAACCAAAACAGAAAAAAGAAAATATATTTCCCTGTGAGTATCATTGTTGGTTTCTTTGGTGTGACCAGAGTGGTTTCCAATTGTGGAAGCAGCCAGAAAATGAACAGATATAGAGGTCCATGCAACAATGACATGGGTTAAACATCCAATAACTGGAAATCAGTTATGCTGAAGATATTACTGTTCATATCCTAGAAAAAATATTTGACTTTGCTCACAGTACATATTTCTTAGAGATGTATGTATTAACCTAATGATGACAGATTAGGTAGCTGATTTAGGTAGTTAATTCATACAGGTTTGTGCCAAAAGAAAAAGATATTTCTTTGGTTTGGGAATCTGACACCTTATTATAGATAATTTAGAGTGAATGAGAGAACTATTTTTTTCATGCCAAATGGAAATGTCCAATAATGGAAATTGTTATAATGCGCATCACAGGTTTGAGTTATCCTTTCCAACTATACTCTTTGAGAGGAGAAGTGAGTCTGCTAACAAGATGTTCAATTATGACATTGGAATGGGTTGCTCTGGGATGTGGTGCCCCAACCCTGGTGGTGTTCATGGCCAGGCTGGATGAGGCCTTGAGCAACCAGATCTAGTGAGGAGGTGTCCCTGCCCATGGCAGGGGGGGTTAGGACCAGATGATCTGTAAGGTCCATTTCAACCCCTAAATTCTGTGATTCTATGATTTGCTTACCTTCTTAACATTTAAGCTGCAGCAGTCAAGTTGGTCTTATGTCTTGTTGAACATTTGCATAGCTAATCATTTCCTACCATGGCAAATTAAAAACAAATGACACCTATTTAGTGAAAGAAACTTTCTTCTGCTTTTGTTTCATGGTTTATTTGAACTCAGGGGATGCTCTTATCATCTTGGGAAGAATAGGAAGGATAAGTAATTGCTGGGTTTGCTGCGTATTTGCTCAGTATTGCTGAGTGATATTATCACCCAAAGTAGATTAAAATGCTTTACCTGTGCAACATAGATAAAACACAGCTACCTCACAGTTCAAGGTTTGTTTGCCACACACTCTCAACAAACTGCATAGACTAGTATGCCTGCATACAAATGTCATGACTCAAGTGTCTCAAACAGTCAGAAAATGTGCACAATTGGGCAAAATATTTTGTAAACCACAGTGCACAAGAATTTAGCCTTGACCTGTTTCCTGAGGTTGTGAGGAATTGGTTGTGTACACAGGTAGCAGAGAAGTATGGCTATGGCAGTTCTTGGGAAGAAACCTCTTATGTTTCCTCTTCTAGCCCATAAGAAAGTTTTGACAGTTGTCTTGGCACTTGGTTTTTTACAGGAAACAATATGCAGGGCATGTAAAGAAAAAGTCCAAATCTCTTGAGCATTCTCCAGTTCTCATGAGCTCACATTCTACAGAAAATGTAGGCCACATATATTGACTAATTAGTAAACAAGGTGGAGAATATTTTGTCTCTTCATAAATCAGATTTCTGTTAAAGTAACATCTCCCACTCCCTGTGAAATACCTAATGAAGTACTTCAAAAACTAAGAAGAGCTGCATTTCTAGTTCTCAGTATTGGGGAGAACATAGTTTTTTCGGTATGGATAAAAATAGCTGGGAAAAGCATACTGTTATTACTGACTTGGCTCAAGTCACAGTTATGATGTTCAAAACTAGACAGTACTTCTACAAATATCTTGCTTTTTTCACTGTCTGAAGTTTTATATGTTTTAACTTTCAGCAGTAAATGTGTCACTCATCCCGAAGCTTCATCCAGAAGTCGTAGTTGGCACACACTCCATTATACCAAATAATACTAAATAATGAAGAAGAATGGAGACTGATTATTAATGCAAAATGACTTGAGTAAGCGAATGAATAGAACGACAAAAATAGATTAAATAATTGAGTCTCAGAAAGGATGTTAAAATGTACATCTTACATAAATCAAAATGAAGTGTGTACGACACAGAGTGAGTCATCCTGTGAATAAGAGGGAGATGAATTCAAATACCATTTGCCAGTAGTAATAGACGGTACCGCTCTGGTTCTGTCAATCTGCTAAATAATAAAGATGGACCTAATGCAGGAAGTCAGTAGGAGTTTTGCTTGGCTAAGGAATGTAGCATAGAGCACCAGGAAAGTAATGAATGTAAATGCGAAATATCTGTTGTGCTGGCCTACATTCTAATGGTGCCTCTAGTGAAATAGCTAGCTAAATCATAGAATCAAACGAGTTGGAAAAGACCTCCAAGTTCATCACCAACCCCCACCTGACTCCAACCTCCTTTCAGGGAGTTGTAGAGGGTGATAAGGTCTCCCCTGAGCCTCCTCTTCTCCAGACTAATCAACCCCAGCTCCCTCAGCCTCTGCTCATGGGACTTGTGCTTGAGTCCCTTTACCAGCCTCATTGCTCTTCTCTGGAACAAGAAGAAGGGAAGGACCTCTCTCCTCTGATGCAAATTGATTTCTTTGTTAGCAAAGTAAAATATAAGGTAACCTGCAAATATTGTATGTAGAATCACAGAATCAACCGGGTTGGAAAAGACCTCAAAGATCACTGAGTTCAGCTCTGGTGTTAGTTGTGCTCAAAATAGTAAAAACTTCAACAGACTTTTTGTAGTAATGTTCATTAATGAAAGGCAAAGTAGGAATGTTGTTCATTTTAGAGGCAGAAATTTGAATTATTATCATATGCCACAGTGCATGTGAAAGAAATGGCAAATGTCTAGGCCATTCAGTTGATGTCCCATTATCAAATCTGAATTATATAAATAGTTTTACGACATTCAGCATTGAACATTTCATTATTGGATTAGTAAATAAAAATTTAAGATCAAATGGCATTTCGATATGAATTTCTGACTATGGATAAGATATCACACAGGAGACTTGAAAGTTGCTGGTTTTTCTAGAGATATCTAGATTGGATTGATCAGCCTTTAAAAACCCTTCTCTTTCCTGTGCATGCTAGGCTGAAAAAAAAGTCACAAGGAGTGCCATTTTATTCTTCTTACTGAATTCTCAAGTTTTAGCTTGTCACTGTTAAAGGGGAAAAAAAGAGAAGAAATGGTGGCATGGTTTTAGTGCACTGCAAGTAGAAAAAGAGTAGAGAAGGGAAAAGAGAGGCAGACAGAAGGGAAATAAACTTGGCAAAAAAATGTCTTGAAGTGCAGGAAGGTCAGCACAGGAGAGAAAGCTTGGAGGAGACAGATGTGTTTGAGAACAAAAAGGGTAAACGCAATTTCTGGAGTAGAGCGAGGCCTTGGACTCATTAAAGCAGAGCAAAACAATCAAGAAAGAGACTTTGGGGAGAAAAGAGAGCAATCACACCTTGGAAGGAATAAACTTGGCAAAAAAATGTCTTGAAGTGCAGGAAGGTCAGCACAGGAGAGAAAGCTTGGAGGAGACAGATGTGTTTGAGAACAAAAAGGGTAAACGCAATTTCTGGAGTAGAGCGAGGCCTTGGACTCATTAAAGCAGAGCAAAACAATCAAGAAAGAGACTTTGGGGAGAAAAGAGAGCAATCACACCTTGGAAGGAACAAGAGAAAGAAACTGGGAAGTGGGCCTGAAAGAGGAGAGCAGGGGAGAGTTTAGAAATGAGGTTTTGGGAGAAGAGATAGGGCTTTGCTAGGATGGAATTAAGCAAAAAATATTGCTAAAGGCTCCAGCTCTCTGAAATGTCAGCCAAGGTGGCTGTCTGTAAATCTCTGGGTTTATTTATTTGTCTTGCCACAATATATAAAGGAATTTATTTAGTTAGTGAAACACATTTTTCCTGCATTCTGCAGAGCCTATTCTCCCTTCAGCTTACATGCTAACAGGAGATTGCTGAATAAATCGATGGCAGAACAGATGTCTCTGAGTAGTTTTCCATTGACAATTTGTTTCTTGCTGTGTAGAATTTATATGCCAACTTTAGGAAAAGTCCACATAGAATGTGCCTAATTCATGCAGGCTAGAAACTCAGAAATTTGTACCTAATTGTGAAATATGGATGGCTGAAAAATGGTTAGATGATCTAACCCTGAATCATTTAATCAGTACTATGGTCAGATTGTCAGTGATGTTACTCCAACAGAAAGTGCTTCCCTACGTGAAAAACAGTCGTACACTGTATTCCCAAAGACTATCTTGGACTGTGAATTAAGGAGTCTGAGTGATTAATGGATTCAGTGACTGCTGGAATAGATTAATCAGTCTTTGATTATCGTGTTCAGAGAAGCAAAGAAGTTATTAAAAAAAAAGGAGTTCTATTAACAGTGTAGTTCTTCCATTTAAGTGTGCAGAGTTTTGTAGAATTTGTCCAATTATGCAATCAGATATGTCACATTAGGAGAAGAATCCATTTCCTTTACTCATAGCAATTATTATGTCACTCTTCAGGTGGGATACCTGAAAGCAACAGAAGGTCTTGAGAAGCAATGTACAGTTCTTCATGCAAAGGTGAGGAGAAAACGTTTCAAAGCTTCCTTCTGTATTTTCCCATTTTCACTGTCTATCGACACAGAGCTCCAAAGTTTCCTTCCTTGTTCAATCTGATTGTTGGCTTGCATCACTGTGCTGCAGCCTGAGCTAAACCAAAGAAACCTAAACCCCAATGAATGTGCAGGATCTCATCTACTAATACCCACATTTTTCCACAGGTTTCATAATTAGCTAAATATATAAGAATGTTGTTGTACCTTTTGATGAAGGTCTAGCTGATCTGTTCTGAAGACAAAAATGAGGAAAACTGTTTTCAGAGCAACTACCAAAATACGACTTTTCCACTAATATAGTGTGAAAATTGTTATATTTTGGACAGGGATAATAAGAACCAAAGATTAAAGTCCTTCTTGTACTTAGGAAACACATCTTGTTTGGGATCCTTGTGTGGTCTAATTCAGTTTCGTTTAGTAAAAGATGTACATATACATGTATATATAAAGTTCTTTCCCTCGTTGAGTGTTACACTGACTCACACACGCATAAATTAGAATAAAAAGAAGAAGGTGGATGAGCTGCACAACTTCGTTCAGTTTGATATGATGTGGGTAGAAAGAAATAACCATATCCAAAATCCAGAAGGATAAGGGCCCTCTACCATGTCACTGAGTGGAGGAAAGGACAGACTCAGATATGCTAGATGCAGGAGTTATCAGGCTCCATATGTTGAAGCAGCTGCAATGAACAGAGTAATTTGAGGACTGGAGCATCTCCCCTATGATGACAGGCTGAGGAAGTTGGGGCTGTTCAGCCTGGAGAAGACTGTGTGGAGACCTCAGAGCAACTTTTCAATATCTGAAGGGCCTACAAGGGAGCTGGAGAGGCACTCTTTGTTAGGAGCTGCAGTGAAATGACAAGGGTTAATGGGTTCATACTGAAGGAGGAGAAGTTTCGGTTAGATATTAGAAAAGAAATTTTCCTGTGGGGGTGGTGAGACACTGGCACAGGTTGCCCAGGGATGTGGTGGCTGCCCCGACCCTGGCAGTGTTCAAGGCCAGGCTGGATGAGCCTTGAGCAACCTGATCTAGTGGGGAGGTGTCCCTGCCCAGGGCAGGGGGTTGGGACTAGGTGATCTGTAAAGTCCATTCCAACTCCTAAAATTCTATGATTCTATGAATTTCTGGCATCATGTAAGATTAATCTGCCAGTGACTGGTACAAGGAGCCATAATTGTCATATCAGAAAGAGGGAAACTTTGTCTGGAGTCCTTTTGAATGCTGACTTGTTGCAAAGGGTCTTTGTCTTTAGCAGGGATTGCAACCCGGGGTCAATAGAATCCTGAATTATCAATTTAAAACTTGGCCACAGGAAAGAGTTTTTCATTCTTTTGACTAGTCAAGAAAAGGTGAGTACCATCCTTGTTTTGAATTTTGTCTCAATTGGGGTACCCATTTCAAAAACAGAGCAGCTTGTGCATGGTATGTGCAAGAGTGAGTGATGCAAAATAGAGGTTGATGTCACAAGACTTGCCTTGCAGTTGACCTCTGTGAGACTCCATCCACAGCCTCCCATAGGGATCTGGGTGAATACCAGACCTCCAGCAGGTCAGAGAGCTCTGACAACTTGCATCAAGTTTACATTAAAACAAGAAAGGAAAAATAAATTCTCAAACCTTTCAAATGGAGAAACATTTTTTTGAATTAAGATTTATTACTTGGTTTCGTAATCTTTTACTTGACAGCAGTTGGCTATACAAAGTGTGGAGTCTATTGGATTAGTTTATATAACAGATGGTTCTGTTTTCAAATTTACTCCAAATGTTCAGATGCTTTAGTAAATTAATATTTCCCATCTGATAATAGCTCATGGGCTCAGCTTTAATCTTTGGTCTTTAAAAAAAAAGACTAAATACCACTGGGAATCATTGACACTCAGTTTGAAAATGACAGCCTGGGGAGTGACAGGACTGGGGTAAAATCAGAAAATCATAGAATTTCAGGCGTTGGAATGGACCTTATCGATCATCCAGCCCCAACCCCCTGCCCTGGGCAGGGACACCTCCCACCAGAGCAGGTTGCCAAAGGCTTCATCCAACCTGGCTTTGAACACTGCCAGGGTTGGGGCAGCCACGGCCTCCCTGGGCAACCTGTGCCAGTGTCTCACCACCATCATAGGTAAAAAAAATTTCCTAATATCTAACCTAAATTTCTTTTCTCCTCTTTTGTGCCCAAAATGCTAAACAGTGGCAGTAAGAGTACTGAGGTTTAAGCTAAAATCACAGTGTATGCAGTGTTGCAGTTTACTTCTGAAACCAATTTTATCAGATTATTTCAAAACCAGTTTCATGTATTAGACAGTTGTGAATGCTTATTTCTCTGTCTCTAATTTCCGTCTGTGTAAAAATCAGTCTTGAAAGAGCATAAAGAAAGCAAATGCTAAACAGTGGCAGTAAGAGTACTGAGGTTTAAGCTAAAATCACAGTGTATGCAGTGTTGCAGTTTACTTCTGAAACCAATTTTATCAGATTATTTCAAAACCAGTTTCATGTATTAGACAGTTGTGAATGCTTATTTCTCTGTCTCTAATTTCCGTCTGTGTAAAAATCAGTCTTGAAAGAGCATAAAGAAAGCAAGACCAGGTCAATAAATTCATTAAGCTTCATGAATGCTCTGTAAAATATCTGAGATTACCAGTGTAGTACAACACCCTATTGCAGTATAATAATTGTAATAAACAGGTCATCTTATATGTTTTTGAATCACTGGGAAAAAAAAGAAATCCAAGAGAACTTCTAAAGACCTTTAGGAAGAGCAATGTTGTCTCTGTCTTACTCAGCAGACATATGGAGATGTTCTATATCTGCATGTTAACCTTATATCAACTTTCAACAATTTTCTTTCTTTGTCTAAACTGAAATCTAGGAGAAACCTTTCTAAACCATGTTAAGAAAATAGGGATTGCAAACAGTGAAGCTGCTGTTTCAACATGCTCTCTGTACATATATGTGATATGACAACAGTTTGCAATACATAGTACTTTTAATTAGACAGCCCCAGCCCACTCTTTGCACAGAGCTCCAGCCTCATTAATGACTGTGACAAATGGTGCTCATTGGAGATTGGTCTTTATTCAGTAGTTCTTCACAATGGAATTTTTCAATATATGACCATATGCATTATTTATCATGTGCCATCCAAACCCTCTCCTGAACACAGAACTTTTCCTCTGTAGAGAAATATGTCTTCTGGGCTCTTTCATTAGTGCAAAAGGATTAGTTCAAAAGGACTATATGACCATGGACAGGATTTCAGAACCCTGGATTTATAAGACCAGATTCCACATGTGATGTAAAGGGAGAGCAAAGGTATTGCAGAGAACTATGCGAATTGGCTCTCAAGTTGCATAGACTGTTCTCCAGGGATGACACATGGAGGGTTACTGAAAAGAACAAATGAAGTTTCAGTCTTTCCACTGTGGAAACTTAAGAATCTTACTCAAGGGTATGGCAAGGCACATCCCACATTCCACCTGGAATACTGCATGCAGTTCCAGTGCCCTCAATACAAGAAGGACGTGGAACTGATGGAGCAAGTCCAGAGGAGGCCACAAAATTGCTAAGAGGACTGGAGCATCTCCCCTGTGAGGACAGGCCGAGGGAATTGGGGCTGTTCAGCCTGGAGAAGAGAATGTTGTGTGGAGACCTCAGAGCATCTTCCAGAAAGGGGATCCAGGAAGGCTGCAGAGGGACTGTGTGTTAGGAGCTGCAGTGACAGGACAAGGGGCAATGAGCACAAAATGAAAGAGGGAAATTTAGGTTAGATCTTAGGCAGCAGTTTTTCCTATGAGGGTGGTGAGACACTGGCACAGGTTGCCCAGGGAGGCTGTGACCAGGCTGGATAAAGCTTTGAGCAACCTGATCTGGTGGGAGGTGTCCCTGCCCAGGGCAGGGGGCTGGGGCTGGATGATCTGTAAGGTCCATTCCAAGCCCTAAAATTCTATGATTTTATGATCCTTGCACTTTGGACAAAAGCTTACCCCTCACCCTTGTTGAAGTAGTTCTTGCTTTCAGTAAAGAACAGGGAACATTATTATTTCAAAATTTGACTGGAGGAGGATGCAACAAAGGATTTGATGATACTCAGATGGTGATGTTGGTTGTGCAGTAGTTTACTAGTTAAGCATTCACTTAACATGTTAGAAATTCAGGTTTAGTTCATTTCCATCTCTGTGACAGAGGGATAAAATGTGTACTCAACAGCCATTCCACTGTTCAAAACCCCAAAATTTACCCTATGAGGACAAGGTGAATTGTTATTTCTTAACTTAATGGCTAGAACATGCAGTTGAAAATGAAGGATGAAATGAGCGAGTGGCTGCTAACTCAAGATAGAGAATATCTATGTTGCTTTTTTCCTAATAAGGAATCCTTTAAAAATTATGAAAAACCTATAATGGAGCACAGGGTTGTCTAATGCAGTCCTGCTGTTGCCTGAAGCCTAAAGCTTGTCCAGAAAGTTTATTCTCAGCGTCCTTTCATCTTGTGGCACAGTTTCAAAAGGAACCAGTGTTCCTACCCTCCCTTCCTTGCATTCCCCAAAGTCTATTGTGTGGAAGCTCTGAGTATGACTCACCTCAGAAGAAATGGGAAATTGGGTCTATTCCTCCTACATCCCTGAGAAATACCATACTGACTAGATTATTACCTAACAGGAGGCACCACCTTGACCAGTTAAGTTTTAACAGAAATCAGTGTAAGCCTTTAAATGGACAAGGATGGGAGTTTCTAGAGGGCAATCAGGCTGAGGAAAGCATGTTATATTGAAATAGGCCCTGTTTACAGTGACATACCTCTCTGTGAATATGCAGAAGTAGAATTTTAGAGACTTGTTACACCATGGGATAATTGAGACTCTTACAGAGATGAAGTGTTTCCAAGGTTGAGTGGAAATTAAGCTGGGTGTTGGAGGAGCTCAGGATCAAGTGTGAGTTCTGGCTTAAATTTACATTTCAAATCTGTCCATAGAACTTAAAAAATGATAATTATTTTATTTTAGTGACAGTTCTGTCTAATAGGGACTATTTTCATCCCAGAACTATGACAGACTATAACTAAACAAGTGAAAGAGCATAAAGTGGCCAGCCTGACATAGTTTGGCTGACATTATAAGAACAGTGTAAGTGAAGAGTAGAGCTCATCTTGAAACTTCTTTGGTTTCACTGATCTCAGTTACAGGAGTAAGAGCTCAGCACACTTGTTGTGTGGTTTCATACAAACAGCAGCAATGTTGTCCACTTCAGAAACTTTCAGGTTCTTTACTTTCCCAGCAGCACCTAAGAGCTGCAATAGGAACCAATAGAATACATTTACCCAGGGAATCTTTAACTGCTCTGGCCTTGAGGACATCCTTGTTTCAGTCTCCATGTTAGGCTTCATGGCAGGACTCTTGTAGCTCATTCAACAAACAGCCTTGCGCACCATCCACTGAATAAGGCCTGACTTCACTTGGAAGAACTGTATCATCATGGACTTTGACTGTATCTGTATACATATGCACAATGGAGGGACATCACAGCTTCCTAAAGCAATTTACATTGTAGTAACACAGGAACAAACTGGACCAAAAAACCACTGGTCAATCAGTCCTGCAATATACTGTGGATCCCTACATGGTTCATCAGTGGGTTTGGGTTCTTGAAGTGTGTAACACAGCTGTTTAGCACTTGAGCTGACAAAGTAATAGCAGAAGACTTTTATCTTCCACTAGGGGGGAATGGATACACATACTTTGCTGATGAGTTTAACAAATCTTTGCTAGCTCATGAAGAAATTATGAGACTGGGAGTAATAGGTTAAATGGTCCTAAGGCAAAGATTAAGATAGTAATAGTCTAAAAACAGAAACAGCCCAAGAATATCACCTAGTTTCCTTTTATCTGTCTGGATGTCTGTGTTCTTTTGGAAAAGCTTAGGTCAAGCTTTTTTTCTGCAACTAAGAGGGGGAAAAAATTGAAAAAGTAGGACTTTAGAAAAACACCAAGTATTGCAAGATGCACAGTAAAAGTATCTGAATATGTGAAATAAATAATTTGTTTGGTGACTAAAAGCAGACAACAGCCATCAGTTCAAAAACACTGAGCTGCCTCCACTGGAGACCCCAGTTCCTGTGCTGCACACAATGGCTTGAAGCCTCCTGGTGCTACCCTCAGTCCATTTGCTATAGTCAATAACAACTTACCTGACAAACTGTCCCAGATGTTTTCACATCAAATTACTGTGAAGCAAAAGTGATATGAACTGACATTTATTCAAAGAACTTTCCAAAATCTCTAGTGATACAAAGATCCCAGTTGTGGGAGATTAGGTTGCCGAAGCTGGAAGGGCTTTAGAGTTTGGGTCTTGCTCAAGTTCTCAAGTGCTGTGGTGTGCTGAGGGCCCTCAGCTCCCAAAGAGTCTTGTATATGGATGCTCTTCTGACTGTGTTGCTGTGAGCCTCAGTTACGCTCTCGACTTTGATTTTCCTTATGTCTGTTCATTTTTCTGTTAATGCCAGTTCTCCACCCTTTCCCACTCTAATGTGAATGACCTCTCATTCACTGTGGGCCTCTCCAGTTCCCACTGAAGTCAGTGAGTGCTTTGCCATTGACTTCTGTGGGTACAAGGTCTGGCCTTTCCTATTTTTTCTCTCTCTTCACCCACCCACAGCTGTCCTCTATCTAGTCTTATGCTACTTGTCTAGGCTTTTTGAAATTCTGCGTCCAATATTATAAACTTCATATTTTTATAAAATATTTCTCTGGCCTCTTTATGCTCTGTAATCTGAACCTTTTGCTGTTTAACCTCCCTTACTTTTCACACACCCATTCCCTTGTCCCTCTTTCATTTTGTTTCTTTTCCAGATTTTGACTTTCCTATTTTAACCTCTCTGACTGAAAGACAAAACAGAAAAATAAATGAAAGTGCTAAGACTTGCATCCAGTAGCTGGTTGAGGTGGTGGTTTGGATTCATCAAAGGGTATTTCTTTTTCAAATTTTAATGGCCTGGATAGGAAAGATAGGAATCTTGTTCATTATTAATCCGTGTGGTGGTAATTAAATTTCAAGACAGATGCTTCATAAATAAAGAAGCATTTCATAAATATCAAATTATCTTAGCATGTGCAGGTTCTCTGTCATTACAGAAATGGGATAATTATCTCTGATTGTTCATTATCATTAAAGAATGGATAAAGAAGGGAAAATGTGAGCATGAAGGAGGGAATACACCTGTACCACTGAGGCTCTACCTTATCCTTTTTATACATGAGTTTTAGAGGGGTTTAAAATATTAATTCAGCACTCATTTCAGCAGAGAAAATTAGTATGTGATTAAATTTTATCTGTTCAGCAGTACATTTAACTGCATGTTTCACTACCTGCTGGATAGTGCTTTTTCATTGCAACAGGCTCTTTCTCTGTTCCCACTGGTGCTTTTGTAGATAGGGTCAACTTGTAACCCTTTTTTGTTGGGTTTTAAAATGTATTTTATAATCAGAATTAAATAATTGCATTTCCCAGTTTTATTTTTTATTCCAGACAGAAACAACCTATTTTCTGACTAAATAGGTTCAAGACAGGCAACAGCAATATGAAATAATCATGCTTGAGTAACTCCTTTTTATCTGAGGGGCCACTTAGAGAAATGAAAGCTGAGACAACTGTCCACATTACAGTCATTCTGTGACATCTCTGCTGGAAGGGGTTCAACTCCTAGTGGTGATTGTTTGCCTGCAGTATTTGTGACTTGTATTTGACGGACATTCCCTAACTTAATTGATAAAGGGAAGTGACGTGCTCATGAGATGTGATTTAGTGAATAATATATTTCTGTCACCACCACAGAATCATAGCATGTTAAGGGGTTGGACCTTAAAGATCACCTAATCCCAACCCCCTGCCTTGGGCAGGGACACCTCCCAGCAGAGCAGGTTGCTCAAGGATTCGATTCAT
>NW_008678680.1:87871-114706 GCF_000695815.1 Acanthisitta chloris
CCACAGCCTCCCTGGGCAACCTGTGCCAGTGTCTCACCACCCCCACAGGTGGCCTCCTCTAGACTTGCCCCAACAGTTCTATGTCCTTCTTATGTTGAGGACACCAGAACTGTGTGCAGGATTCCAGATGGGTCTCATGAGAGCCAAGCAGAAGAGGAGAAACACCTCCTTCGATCTGCTGCCCACACTCCTTTTGGTGTAGCCCAGGACACATACATGAAGAGGTATGAGAATATGCTAGCATATCCATAATAGCTAAGCTGAGCTACCACAAGTAGTACAGATAACAAAGTAGAAATAATAATAAGAAAGAAAACAGGAGGCATGTGACTTCTGGATTTGGATGTGTTATAAAATCAGGCTGGAAGAGACTTCAGGAGACCATCTAGTCATGCCCTTTGCAATCAGGAAGCACATGTCATCTTGGAGGTTCTCTGAATGGTAGATGAGGCATGGAGCAGCCTTATGACTCCTTGTTTTGGAGCCATGTTGTATCAGGTATGAAGGAATTTTTTGTTGAAGTGAAACACGGACAAAAGAGGGTCATGAAAAAGTGCATTTTAATTCGGTATTAATTTCCCCCACAGGTCTTACTGTCCCCAAATTATTCTTTACAGAATAGTTAAGGTGATTCACCACGTATACACCAATTAAATTTTTATTTCATAGCAAAAATCCTCATTCCATGCCCACATCATATATAAAATGTGATTACATCTTTTACAATTTGATTAGGATTGTAGCAGAACAACAGGCTGCAAGTCTCATCACATGCTCTAAGATGCCATATGAAACCTGCGTGCATACAGTACTTTATTGTCGCATGATCAGAGAGGAAACTTAGACTATTCATGATTAAACTGTGGAGAAGTAAAGAGAGAGATCAAGAAATTCTTGTCTGCAAAGGGTTATAACAATTATGTATCTTCAAAGTGTCACAGTAAGGTCCATTTTGTGAACTAAAGGGAAATTTCAACATAAGAAGGACATGGAACTGTTTGAGCAAGTCCAGAGGAGGCCACAAAGTTGCTAAGCGGACTGGAGCACCTCCCCTATGAAGACAGGCTGAGGGAGTTGGGGCTCTTCAGTCTGGAGAAGAGAAGACTGTGTGGTGATGCTCTGTAAGGTACATTCCAATCCCTAAATTCTGTGATTTTATGATTCAATTTTTTATCACCTGCACACAGTATTCCTCTGGCATATTTGCACATAGATATAGCAGTAGCCTCATCCTTATATTGTAGTAATGTTAGTATTTTGTGTGTGCAGAGGTGTCTTAGCTGTATAATTCTGCATCATGTGGTCAAGTCCAGTCAACACCTTTGTGGATTTAAATGCAAATCAAGCAGCTCTGGCATTTAATTTTTATTAATCACAAAGTAGTCTAAACTTTCTCAGAGTCTGATCTTTTCATCCTAAGCTTATTTGATCTTCATCCAAGTAACCAGCATGATTCAGTATTCTCCCAGGATATAATATTATAGTTTGCAAAGTGATTGTTAAATGCATTAATAATTTCAATGGGATCATTAATAACATCTCTTGTCAGTGACCTAGCTTGGATAATAACTTTCTTGTGACTTGCATGAAGTAGATTTCTTCCTGGGGGGAAGGGTATCCTTTTCCAGAGGTTTCTAGATGTCTTTCTGTTGTTTGCCAGTGGCTGAAGTAGCTTTTAACTGTGGTATATCTTGAGGTTTATGCACTCATTTCTAAGAAAATGTGATAATTGATTAACCAGCCATTCCTCTGTAGTTGTCCTGATTGCTTAACCTAAAAACTCCGCCAGGATTTTCTGTAAGTAACAGGAATGACACATATTTTTAATAATAATGTCCTGCTGTTTCAGAATAATTTATGGCAGCAAATGTCCGTTGACACAAGTCACATTAATCTATTGAACTGTTATGGCAAAGAGATCGCTTGTGGGCTGAAAATTAACTTGGCAGAATTTCAGTTTATAAGAGACATGTATAATCTTAGCTAGTATTTACATGTTAGGATAGTCACATGATTGCAAAGGGTAGTTCTCTGGCTGTTGACATATCATTAAGAGCCCCAAAGCTCACTGAAGTTTGGAAAGAGACAGTGACCTTCTTTGTCTCTCTGTTTGCCCCTGTCAGTTTGATTGATTGCTGTCTTGTAAGATTTGTCTTGCAGATCACCATATCCTTTAATGATCTCTACACCTCTATATTGCTCTCTCCCCTTTACCATGTGTAGAATAAAGAAACTCCAACTACTTGATGGACCTGCAAAGTGATTGCCACTGTTCAAGCCAGGATAACTTCTTTCTGCTCTTCTTTCTGCTTTGATACCTATTTTGCTGTGATGTGTAGCATTAGAGTCAAGGGTCAAGGCATCATCCTTTATCAAAGAAAGTAAGTTAAGAAAAAAAATTCAGTTGTGGAAACAGCAATATAGCCTGCTAAAAGGATGAGAGGAAAATCTCTGCCAAATATTGACATAATTCTCTAGCAACTGATTCTGTAAGTAATTGCCTCTGTGCATTACCTGGTGTGAGAAAGTCAGATTTTGCTGTTGTGGGAAAATAAGAAACTCCTTAGGTTGGTCTGCTTGTAACTGTCCTTCACTGTAACACATTCTGATTACTCTTTTTCTGCTGCCTCCTTCCATCTAATACATCCGGTGTTATACAGCTGATAAGTGAGGCTTATTACGTGTTGTCAGCAGCAGTCCCAACTTTGACTTTTTTGTGCCTACATTGACATGCCAGAATGGGCTCCATAACAGTAGGCTGCAATGTTTACTATGTCTGGTGTTCTTTGCACAGCGAATGAAGCAGCTAAGTTAATGTGGAGATATTTATGTGTGCAAGATCATTCATTTACTAGAACCCTTGCAGTGTTCAAGGCCAGGCTGGATGAGGCTTTGAGAAATATGGTCTAGTGGAAGGTGTCCCTGCCCATGGCAGGGGTGTTGGAACTAGATCATCTTTAAGGTGCCTTCCAACCTAAATCATTCTATGATTCTATGTCGTCTGTCTTTCTAGACATAGAAATTTTAATAAGATTCTTCAGAGACGTTTTATTGTTCTACTTTTGGGGAGTCATCCTAAACTTGGATCTATTATTCTTCAGTCCATTCCCTAGGTCAAATTGGAGTCACCCATAAGAATCTTCAACTTCAGCCAGCAATCAGGGGGTGGAACAGAGCTGGCTGTAACAACTGGGGAATGAAGGCATTCGCTCAATGACTGTGTCGTTGTATGTATTGGCATAAGCATTACTCTTGGAACTTTTCCCTATGGTGCTTACCCCCTTCCCTTCCCTTTCCCAGAAAAAAAAAAAAAAAAAAGAAGTACACCATTGGCTACTTTAGTGGTTGCTTTACTCATCTGAAACATTTTAGTAAAGCAATGCCTACACACAAGAGAAGGGTCCTCAAATAGCTACAGGCAGAATTTTCCAGAAAACTCCAGGCCAGACAATGATTAGTAGAGAGGAAAAGAGGATATTCAATCTGGCCTTGTATTACACAGTCACTATAGGTGGTGCTTATTATCAAGGCACTGAACAAGATATTGATTATGTGTTGTAGCTTCAGTCCTGTGAAGTCCTGTATCCTGTAACAACTTCTTTGTGTGCAGGCAAACTGGGTAAGTATTTATCTCCTCTCTTCAGATGAGAGGCTGAAATTTATGTTGTTAGAATTACAGAATCATAGAAATTAAAGATGGAAAAATTTTATTAGATCATCTACAGTAGTAGTTCATCATCTTGCCAATACAAGCATTTTACTATAGAACAATGACTTCTTGCCCAAAGCCGCAGAGAGAATCAGTGTCAGAGCCAGGATTAAAACTCAAGGAGTTTCTGGCTCCCTGTCCTCTACTCAGACAGTAAGAGCATACTGCAGAAAAGCTAGATTGTCCAAACATTAACAAAAACCAGCAGGGATGATTTAATTAATTCAGATTCATTGCTAAAAAGCCTGTAGTGTTTTTGATTAGCTCTTGGGCCCTCATTAGGCTTAGAGGGGTGTGTGCAGTAAATTTCCTTTTACCAGTATGTTACCTAGAAGATGCTGAAGTGATATGTGTTCTTGAGAAACACACAATTAAAACACTATTTAAAGCAAATCCCTATGTTCAGCATCTCTATGATAAATAGGTCAGACTTAATCCTGTAAGCTCTTGAAGACTGTGGGGCTGTGTTTCCAGTATGTCCATACAATGCCTTATTGGTCACTCTGAACAGTACTGTGATCAGAGAATCAGCCAGGTTGGAAAAGACCTCAAAGATCATCGAGTCCAACCCTACTGTGGTCACTAGACCATGACACTAAGTGCCACATCCAGTCTCATCTTGAAGACCTCCAGGAACGGTGAATCCACCACCTACCTGGGCAGCACATTCCAATGCCTGATCACTCTCTCCAGAAAAAATCTCTTCCTAATAGCCAACCTAAACCTCCCCTGGCAGAGCTTGAGTCTGTGTCCTATTGTTCTCCTGCTGGTTGCCTGGGAGAGGAGACCAACCCCCACCTGACTCCAACCTCCTGTCAGGGAGTTGTAGAGGGTGATAAGGTCTCCCCTGAGCCTCCTCTTCTCCAGGCTAAACAACCCCAGCTCTCTCAGCCTCTCCTCATAGCACTTGTGCTCGAGTCCCTTCACCAGCCTCATTGCTCAAGGTGTGGCCTCACCAGTGCTGAGTCCAGGGGCAGAATCACTTCACTGGTCTTGCTGACCATGCTTTTCCTGCCAGAATGCCTATGATATGGATCAATAATAAATAATGTTTGTTTATTGGGCAGGAGAGCTAAAGTTAGAGGTTATTTCTGAGTTGTAGCTTCACTTGTTCGTAAGAAGATGCACCATGATAATTCTGCATGGTTAATCTGCAGGGCTATTTGTGAGTACCAGTTACTGTGTATCCCACACATATTTGCAAGGATGAGCATTACACATGGTAAACTTATTATTATTGCTACTGTATGGCCATCAGTATATATATATTTTATAGATGCCTGTGCAGTGTCTACAGAAATAACTCTTTTTTAAGAGTTTGGTCAATATTTGCTGCACAGCTCCATTTTCACTTCCACACCAGAATTTTCATACAGAGGTTTCTACAATAAAAGTATTGTTATTGGGACTGGAAAAACTGCCTAGGATTACAGGTTTCAGATGTACCTCATTATAAAATCTTGTTTTCAGTAGCTAAACTTTAACTATGTAAGGGAATTTTTCAGTTATATATATATCCACCTCAGTATTTTTTGAGAGAATTTCTAAGAAACCAAGAAGAAAAATTGCAGCTAGTTTAATAAGATTTGAACCCTTGAGCTTTGTAACAGATATTATATTTGTCAAAAGGTGATCTTTATGCTGAATGTCTGTTTTGTTGTTTTGAACAAAAATTTCAGGATGTTTTGCGCTGTTCCGGCAGAAGTTTTCCTTCACTTAACTTCTTTGCACTTAAAGTTTTCCACTGATCTGATTCTGTTTACCCTTGAACGCCAAGATTTTTACCTCTTCAGTGCTCTTTTGGTCCTTCTCCCATTGTCAGATGACTTCTCAGACACTAAAAAATGACACTCAGTGTTGAGTTTTACATAGCATTTTAGCAGGAATCTGAGAATGAGTGGTTACATGCTGTGGCAGTGCAGAAGATAATGAGAATTAGCTCTGCATGCAGCTAAGGTTGTGCTCTCACAATCACTTGAAGATGATCTAAGTAGATGCTTCTGCCAAAAGTGGTGACCTCACCTATCCCTAGACAATGATGGCATATTCCTACTTCTAGACTTTTAGAGAATGAATCCAGATAAAGACTACTAACTTTTCATCTGAATTAGTTTATTGCCACTGTGGCCATGCAGATGCTAGCACAGGAATCACAGAATCATAGAATCAGCCAGGCTGGAAAAGACCTCAAAGATCATCAAGTCCAACCCTTCCATGGTTACTAGACCGTGACACTAAGTGCCACATCCAGTCTCATCTTGAAGACCTCCAGGAATGGTGAATCCACCACCTCCCTGGGCAGGCCATCCCAATGCCTGATCACTCTCTCCATAAAAAAACTCTTCCTAATATCCAACCTAAACATCCCCTGGCAGAGCTTGAGTCTGTGTCCTATTGTTCTCCTGCTGATTGTCTGGGAGAAGAGATCAACTCCCACCTGACTCCAACCTCCTTTCAGGGAGTTGTAGAGGGTGAGAAGGTCTCTCCTGAGCCTCCTCTTCTCCAGGCTGAACAGCCCCAGTTCCTTCAGCCTCTCCTCATGGGACTTGTGCTCGAGTCCCTTCACCAGCCTCGTTGCTCTTCTCTGGAACCACTCCAGCACCTCAATATCCCTCCTGAACTGCGAGGCCCAGAACTGAGCACAGGATTCAAGGGGTGGCCTCACCAGTGCCAAGTACAGGGGAAAGGAGAGGGAGTAAGACTGCCTATGGCAGGGAATGATGCTCATATAGACAGCAGCTGGAATTATCTTTGATAAGTGCTAGCAATCATATCCTCCTCACCTTGTCACTGACTATATATAATCTTTGAACTGAGTCTGTTAGTATAGAGATTAGTTGCTAAGACATTGTTGGTAAACATCAAAGGCTTTTGGATATGCTACTTGCAAAAATTTGCTGCTACTTGAAATTATTAGGAGTGGTCATAGAGATTTTGTTGCATGCCTGTACTTCCTCTGTTGAACAACAGACCAAGTAATTTGCACACATAATTTGGCTGTGACGGATGGAATTCATCTAACTTGACTTTAGTTGCCTGTAATGTTAAGTTTGGAAACAGAACTGACCATCTAGGTTCCCTTTAACCATCAATGAAATATTATTTGGACTACTAGTCTGGGACCTATGTCTGTCCTTAGAAGGGTTAATCATGCTTTAGACATGCTTGCCTTGCTCTATTGGGTAAATAAAAGCTTACTCCTCTGCAGGTGAATAGTCACATAACCACATATAGAGTGTTCCATTACAATAAGCTCATCAAATACTCTAGCCATCTAACCTGGTAAACTCAAGAACTGATTGGGCAAGGAGAACAAAAACATAAGGCTTCCTTATGGGGATATCCATGCTAACATTTGTTCCCATCATGAGTCTCACCAGTGGAACACTTCTGCACCCTTCAGCTCAGATCTTCTGGCTTGGAGCTGCAGTGTCCTGCTTGAGGGTAATTAGATATAAGGAATAAATTATTCATTGTGAGGGTGGTGGGACACAGGAACAGGTTGTCTAGAGAAGCTGTGGGTGCCCCATCTCTGGAAGTGTTCAAGGCCAGGCTAAATGGGACTTGGGAGCAACCTGGTCTAGTGGAAGGTGTCCCTGCTCATGGCAGGGCATTGGAACTAGATGATCTTTAGGTCCCTTCCAACTCAGACCATTCTGTGATTCTGTGAGATTTGGCCAGAGAGATTGGAATGGGTTGGCAAATTTATGCTGCATCTGGGAATAAACAGGGCTGAAGGCAAGAACAACCAGCAAGAACAATCAATAACCAACTCACTTCCTCTTCTAAACAGTAGTCATCTGTGCCATGTAACAAGACCTATCAGCCACACTCATGACTCATGGGCATCAAAAGAGTGCAATGTGATGGATGCTGCTGTTCTTCTACTTTGCTGTTTGGATAACATGGGCATTTATTCAAAGTCAAGCACTCAAAAGTGAGAATTTACATTGAGTTCATCCCTTAAAGGGTCATCGTCCATGCTACACTTCCACAAAAGGGAGATCTCAGGTGGGAATTCACACTGTTTCTGTTCAAGATCAGCATATTTCCCTGAATTTAAAGGTTATACATGTCTATGTGAAAAAACAAAAACCAGATATGCCTGGAAGATATTAGCTGATTAGTGACTAAATATTTTTGATAGTAGTTTTATTGATTTTTGGTTTTTAACATTAAAAAGGATAAGTATTAAGAACTAATAGCTGTAAATTGAAACTTGACATAGTGAGAACAAAAATAAGGTGCATTATCACCTGTTATCACATTTCAAGAGGAGGAAAAAACAAACAGGTACAAACATGCAAGTCAGTCAAACACGCTATTGTTCTGCTGCATGCACATAACTTGAAAGGATTGGAAGAAATAGAAAATATTTCTTAAAAAAACCCAAAACTCTATGCAAGAATAATCCTTGCAAAATGTAAATGACTTTTAAAAAGCTTTATAAGTGTTTCTGTTTGGATTTTTAGACTAAATCTGACATGTGACACTGAGTACACTAATATTGTCATATTTTGGTTAGTGTTATGCACTATGGACAAACCCAATCAGAGATCTCTCTATGTAAGGAAAAGAAGACAAATTTGAAACATCCATTGAACTGAGGCCAAAGCAAGAAATGTTAACACACAGTTCATTTAAATAGTGTCCTAAATATTAAAAGAAGAAATGTGTTTAACTGCAACTGAGTCATAAGTAAGAAATAAAGAACTCGCTTTCCCTTTGGGCTTTTACAACCTTTGACACGTAACTAACAGTAACCTCAGTGAGGTTTAAGTGGTTAGGTTAAGCACTATGCATAGGAGTATGAGGCATGAGAACAACTTCATCAAAGAGAACAGGGGATGGTCCCAATGAAAAACACATCTGTAAGTTTCATGTACTGTGAATTCCCTGGCTCCAGTTGGAGATCATGCCATTGTTTCTGAATAGCTCTCATATTCCCCCCTGTGTCAGTGCAAAGCATTGTTAAAATTTAATACTACTTCTGTGCCGCTCAGTTTTTCAGTTTTCTTGGCACACTCCACTGAGGAAGAGGAATGCTCAGGGCTAAAAACAAATAACTTAATTAGAGTAAGGCCTTCTATTACTGGGCCAAATTCTGCATCCTTCAACTGAGCAGAACTCCCTCTAATTTGAGAGGAACTTTTGTTCATTTGACTGCATAACTTGAATCATTGTCTCGTGTTAACCTTTGGTAGCTTAGTTAGTCTCATTGCAAGATACACAGGGAAAACATCTTAATCCTGAGGAGTGAGTCTATAAATGGGTCACTATCAGCCCTCTTCTAAAAGAGCTTTTTTGTCCTAGCTTCAGCTTGATTTAATATTCTCAGCTGCTGGTGATGCAGGGTATATCTTCCATAGTAGCTAAGGGTTAGGTTCTGAGTTACTACTGCTGCATTCTGGGAGACCAAAACAAAAATTCTTGACTGTTTTCCAGTAAGAACAAAATCTATTTGAAAATTACTTGCATATTCTTGCAAGATGATTGATTTTGCTAATCCAACTACCTACCTCAAATGCGCTCTAACTTCAGATGAGAAAGCCACTGGGAAATTTTGTTCTGCTGCACTCAAGGATGGTTGCATTTCACAGAGGGATCAAACAAGGGTTTCTCCCTCCACTTCTGTTTCTGACAGTCAGTTAGCAATATGTTCTGTAATACTTCTGGAGGAAAAAAATAGTGCTGCAAGAAATGTGGTTTAAAGGACTATTTTAGGACAAGACAGCACAGGCTCAAGCTCTGCCAGAGGAGGTTTAGGTTAGATATTAGGAAGAGAGTTTTTATGGAGAGAGTGATCAGGCATTGGAATGTGCTGCCCAGGGAGGTGGTGGATTCACCATCCCTGGAGGTTTTCAAGATAAGACTAGATGTGGCACTTCGTGCCATGGTCTAGTAAGCATAGTAGGGTTGGACTTGATTTGAGGTCTTTTCCAACCCAGTTGATTCTATGATTTTCTAAGGTTCCTAATCTGGCCACATGTTTTGTTGGTTTGTTCCCAAAGCAAAAGTACCTTATGTGAGAACTACTGCTAACATTTTTATTTCTTACGGTATTTAGTATTAAAAGAATATAAAGGAGGAAACCAGACAGCTCCTTGTCAAGTGTCAGCTTGTGTGACAGTAAGGGTAAGATTTGCGAAAGTCCTCAAATTTACACTACACATTTTCAAGTCAGTGGGAAAAATAGTATTAACTTCGATAGAATTTAGACCAGAATAATCATAAAAAGTACGAAAATTTCTACTTGCATTGTCATCTGGTGGTCTCAGACACTGACATTTATGGGAAATTTTCCATTTGGTTTTTCATGTCTTATGACTGAGTTTATCAAAATCTTATTCTAAATCTTGTCCTAATAACCTTAGTGTTAAGCCTCTTTTAATGGATTTAGGAAAGGCAGTTTAAGACATTTGTTTTTCATTCAATGACTTCAAGTGGTGAATGATTTCCCTGTAACACTTGAAGCTATTTGTTAGTATCTGGATAATCATAGAATCATAGAATTTAAGGATTGGAATGGACCTTACAGATCATCCAGTCCCAACTCCCTGCCCTGGGCAGGGACACCTCCTCACTTGATCAGGTTGCTCAAGGCTTCATCCAGCCTGGCCTTGAACTCCATCATGGTCGGGGCAGCCACCACATCCCTGGGCAACCTGTGCTAGTGTCTCACCACCCTCATAGGAAAAAATTTTTTAAAATATCTAACCTAAACTTCCCCTCCTTCAGTTTGAACCCATTAACCCCCGTGTCCTATCACTGCAGTTCCTAACACAGAGTCCCTCTCTGACTCCCTTGTAGGCCCTTCAGATATTGAAAAGTTGCTCTGAGTTCTCCACACAGTCTTCTCTTCTCCAGGCTGAACAGCCCCAAGTTGCTCAGCCTGTCTTCATAGGGAAGATGCTCCAGTCCTCTTAGCAGCTTTGTGGCCTTGTCTGGAGCTGCTCCTATAGTTCCAATCCAAAACATGCAGCTTATTTTTGTTCTTGGTATATCAAGCTTCAATTTCCAGCTATTTGTTCTTGATGTTTATCCTTTTTAATTTAAACAGAAATCAATCAAACTACTCTCAAAAATATTTTCATTGAATCACTAATAACTTATTATCAGGTCATCTAATTATCTTCTCTTGGACAAATTGACCAGACTGAGCTTTTCTGTTCTGTTGTTCCATGACTAACTTTCCACACTATGATTCATTCTCACTTTGCTTTCGTGAGCCCTGCACAAATTTTTTTGTTGGGTTGTTTTTTTTTTGCTTGCGTGTGTGTGTGTGTGTGTGTGTGTGTGTGTGTGGGCATCAAGAATTGCACACACAATTCTAAAAATGGCCTCACTGCTGAGAGTCACATGTAAAAATCACTACAAAATGCATTATTCAAATACTGTTGCAATAGCGGCCAGAGAGTACCTAGCTACCCTGATAGATATAAAAGCTGTAATAACATTCCATCCTAACCTTTTCTTTGGTTTTAGTTCCTGTAGTTCTATGCAGTCAGCATGCTCATTCCAGTTGGAGTTTTGATTGCTCCAAAATTGTAAAGTGAAACTCCTCTCAGCCCACAGTTCTTCCCTTTCTGCCCCCTGAATTTTATGCTGAAACTATGCAAAAAAAAAAAAAAAAAAAAAAAAAAAAAAAGGGTTTTTTTTGTTATTTCTCTTTAAACAGCAAAAAGAGTTTGGCTCAACTGTGCTGAAAAATGCTTCATGGCTTGTTCAAAATATTTGCAGCCCTTTCAAGGAACATTGGTTATACTTAGGGCTTGTAATGAACTCTGACTTTAGCAGAGTTTTAGGTGTCAGACGAGAACAATGTCCTGAGTTAAATGTCTATGTTTTTAATGTTTCAGAAGATGCCACTGTAAGTTAATGCCTGATAATTTCCTTCTGCTGAGTTAGTGATTGAAGCTAAAAGTTAAAATATTTTCCTATTCAGAAGGTAAGTGGCATATTGAATTTAAATTAACTTTTCTGAATATGAAAATGTCTCCATAGGGAATTAAACTCAGGTCTATTTTCCAATATCATCTGTGCTTGTGATTTCCTGAAAACATTGCCTTGCACAAAGTGGGTTCAGCATGGTCAGGCTGAGGGCTCACAACAAAGTCACAATCGTTTAGCAAGACATCATGCATCAGCAGAGCAGCAGTTCCAGCATGGGAGGATGTTCTTTGCTCAAAGCAAATATAAGGTCATCCAACATGAATGTTCGGGCACATGGTTGAATTACAGAAGCTTTTTTAATCCTTGGTAGCTGAATTCGTGGAGACTTTCAGCCAGTCAGTCATAAATTAATAAAACCTAGCTTAAGTCTCAAGGAAAAATGTTATATTGACCCTGCTCAAATAGGGAGGTGGGACCAGATGACCCATTGTGGTCCCTTCCAACCTAACTGATTCTGTGGATATTGCCTTGCATACAAAGAAGGATAGCTAAGAGGACCAACATAAAATGTCAGAGCATTTCAACTGGTGCAACCTAAACCTCCCCTGGCAGAGCTTGAGTCTGTGCCCTCTTGTCCTCCTGCTGGTTGCCTGGGAGAAGAGACCAAACCCCACCTGACTCCAACCTCCTGTCAGGGAGTTGTAGAGGGTGATAAGGTCTCCCCTGAGCCTCCTCTTCTCAAGGCTAAAAAACCCCAGTTCCCTCAGCCTCTCCTCATGGCACTTGTGCTTGAGTCCCTTCACCAGTCTTGCTGCTCTTTTCTATACTCTTCTTGGGTATCAGACAAAACTCTCCTTCAACTCACTTTTGTAGCTAAGTTTCTACTTCAAGTTGTTTCTTGTGCTAATCTCATAACCTTCTTAAGTGTCCTTTTTGTTGAATCTCATCACTTTTATCAAAAGATCACATATTCTCCATTAGAGATTCATTGCTAGTTGTCAATCCACTTTGCTTCATTGGCGTTTTGGCTGCAATCTTCAGAGTATTTGAATACTGTGATCTGAATCAGCTGACTCGGTCCAGACCTCTATATGTGACACAAGTTGGTCCATTAATCATATGACTCCCAGCAAATGGCTCCAAAGGAAATAAAATGCTGGAATCTAGGAACACAGATCACAAAGTGAATCAGGTAGAGGAATGCAGCCATTCTGTTATTGATATTTAATGTAGAGACCCAGTTTATTTCTCATATAATCTTCCACTCCATGAGAAGGCTTTGTCAGCTTTAGCTTTAACAGGCAAACCCTACGCAGCATAAAAGAATACCAAATTTTGGGCCATCCCTAATAACCCAAACCCATCATGTTTCACTTAGCTCTCTTCATATCTGCTATAATACCTAACCAAAATGGGGTGAGTTGAGGACAGAGTTGCAGCCCTAACTCTGAATTTCCTGGCTTTTGTGGGCTTAAGTCATACCCTTAATGTTATTTGAAGGTAATTTTTTGCGGTTTAATATATACTATAACTTTTTCTTTTGTGACAACTGGATTTATACTGGCATCATCCCTAATACCACTGGAAACTGGAAGCAGGTCACGGTGTGAGCCTGTCTTCCAAATATTTTGAACACAAAGTCACCGTTCGGCACTCATTGCTCTTGCGCTCCAATAAAAGTTCGATGTTCCATATTTATTAGAATGATCTTATCCAATATCACATCCAACTTGCAGACTATTTGTCCTTCTGAATGTTAAAGGTGAACAAGCAAACAAAAATATCTTTGTAGTTTTCTCCTGTTTGTGAAAAGGCCGGGGTTTAGTGAAAGAAAAACCTGTGGTTTTTTGCTAGAAATTCTTGTCTGACATTTGAATTTGATTTTCCTTGGTTGATTCCATAATTAGCCTATTCTATGGTCAAATATTTTAATCCTACAGGCTGTATTCATGTTGGCAAAAGTCAGCCTGTCTCAACTGTAAGTGCTGTCTAATCTCTTCATATTAGAACTATAAGCCTTAGTTGTCTGAGTAACATTACATCACACAGCAAAATAAGTTCATGTTTACATGAACTTACGTGAATGTTGACATGAAGTCCTGTCTCCTAATGACTTCTCAGGTCACAGACCTGAAGTATCTTACTGCAAGTCAAATCACTTCTAGCAGAATGATTTTCTCCCACATATATACATAAGCCTTAATTAAACAAAAAAATAAAGATAATCCTTGCCATGCCAATCCTGTGTAGGACTGTCTGCAGAACAAAGTATATGCCAAATCCATATGCTTCCTCCTTGAAGAGGAAGCTGGTGGATCTTCTCCTGTATCTGAAGGGACTCCAGGGAAGCTGCAGAGGGACTCTGTGTTAGGAGCTGCAGTGATAGGACAAGGGACAATGAGTACAAGTTGAAGGAGATTTAGGTTAGATATTAAGACAAAGTTTTTTCCTGTGAGGGTGGCGAGACACTGGCACAGGTTGCCCATGGATGTGGTAGATGTCCCGGCCCTGGCAGTGTTCAAATCCAGGTTGGATGAAGCCTTGAGCAACCTGCTCTGGTGGGAGATGTCCCTGCCCAGGGCAGGGGGTTGGGGCTGGATGATCTCTAAACTCCATTCCAACTCCTAAAATTCTATGATCCTATGGTTCTGTATAGATAGAACCCGGTTTCATGAGAAACAAAGCAATGGAGACACCTGTGGTAGAAAATGAGCAAGGGGAACAGTGGAAGAGCAATTGAAGAAGAGTCCATGCATGCTGATTGTGTCCCTGTGCAAGGAGACAATAGGAAACTCCAAACCTTAGGGTCACCACACCACTATTTTCTTCTCAGGGAGTGATTTTATGGTCACTTCAATGCAACTGGGGTATGGGGTCTCACTGAAACAGCAGTTTCACCCTGCATAGTCTTCTGACAGTGTATTCCTGTCTAGCCACCTCCCCTTTAGAAGCATTAGGAGAGACAATTTGTTCAGTAAGGCAGCTTAGTGAACTGCTCTGGCTGCAGATGGACCCTTTTTGCTACCTTTTTTGCCATCTTTTTCCATGCCAACTTGAATAGGAGTTGGACTGAAAAAGTACAGACCTTCACTCTTCATTGCACTGACAGAGCTATATATGTGCCTTTTTCTGCTTGTTTCTGTGATCTCTTTACAGCAGCACCATAAATAGCTGAAATAACAATGAGGGGGGAGTGGGCAGGAATGTCGTCATTTTACTTTACCACTGAATGAACTGTAGCATTCTCATTCATACACCATTCATTCATACAGCCACAGGGAGAAGCTGCATAAAGGGAAGGATTCCAGAGACAGAGAGATCAGAAACAATCTTGAACAGCTAATCTGCTCTCCATCTGACCAAAAAACTTGGCTGGCATGACTTTTGTAATTCAGAAGCTTTTGCTGTATATCCAATAAACATTGACTTATTTCTGGAAAGGCAAATATTGTTGGCAATTACTTGGTTCCTTATCTTGCCATAAAGGTATAAGTCATCATTTCAAAGCAGCTTGAGAGAAGAAATTTTAGAACCTGTTATTTTCAGGCCTGTTCTCAAATGTTCTGGAAGATCTACACCTGTGCCAGCCACTGGCTAAAGGGGATTGCTCAGAATGCTGTAAAGGGCTATATTTGCAGGAGAAATCCCTTTTACACCAATTTGGGCCTCAGATAAATACTTTACGATTACACTAATGAGCACTTAAGAAAGCTTCATATTTGCAGCCACCTTAAGGGACTTTTTTCTCCATTAACCTGGTATAAAACTCTTTGTTGCCTGACATAGCTTTCACTCTGCAGAACATCTGCAATGAGGGGGAGAAAGAGTAACTTCGTACTCCTGAAAGTCAGAGTTGTGAGATATCGGCATGTGGTAGATTAAGTGTTAATATTTGTCATGTTATTTGACTCCATTTTTTTTCACCTGTACCAAGGTTCACACACTCACCCTTAACATCACTTATACGTTTCTGACTATGCCAAGAAGTCAAGCTGTTTTGTTTTATATAAGGCATTCCAAATGCATATGGAAATGTCATAGTGAACCACATGTTACCAGACGTTTCTTCTACCTTTCTACATTTTTGGTGGCTAGCAGAAATGTGCATGGGGCTCTGGCAATCCCAGGCTGACAAAACATATTCTTCTAGTAATATTGGTACATGCTCCATTAAACTTTAGCTTTTCATCTGTATGGCTTTGCAGAGAACAGCATAAGTTCACAAGATTGTCAAAAATATGGTAATAGTCCAGTAAAAGGGACTTCTGCCCAGATCCTCGAAGGTAAAAGACCTCACCAAAATTACAGTGGTGATATTATGGCAAGTGAGTAGCAGTAAGGTCATTGTCTTGCTGCTTCTTCAGGTAACAGATTGTCTCTTCCATCTTGTTTCCATTCTTTTAGGCTGGTCTCTAAGTAGTAAAAGGAGTTTATATTTGCTACCTCAAGAGAGAGTATGGAAGAATGTGTGTATGTGTGGATACACCTGAATGCACATAAACACAGAAGTTAGTTTTCATTTACTTTACAATGTCTAAGAGTATTTGGGAGACAAAACTCGAGAAAATCCATACTAAGACTGAATGAAGTTCAAGCACCTCCTAAGATCTGAGAACAGAAAGCAATTTTCCAGTCTTTCATATATGGAAATACCAGATGAGTCAATGGATGCTCTCTGTGCTAGCTGATTCCAAGGCTACTTTCTTTGCGTCAGCAGCATTGCCTTACAATTTGTTTTTAAAGGCCACCCAGTATCCACAGACACGGCTGATTTAACTGGAGCTTGGGGTCCTCAGTACCCCAAAACTGAGTTTATGGCTTCCATGGTGCTTTTGGAAAGGCAGTCACACCAAAACAGGTTAGGCAAATTAACATCTGGCATTCGGGTTAATGCAAGATTTGCTCAAGGTGAAAATTCCTGGTAAAAAATTACACTGGAGAGGAAAAAGAAACAAGAAAAAAAACCCAAAACAACAACATGGAAAAAAAAAAAAAAAAAAGAAAAAAAGGAAAGGAAACCTGACTTACTCATCGTGTAATAACACTGTGCTTTTAAAGTGCTTTCATCCACAAACAGTTTGGAGCAATCTACGAAGCTTCAGGTCACAGGGATTTTACTTTTTCCTCAACATTTTCTTGTATGTTATATAAGTATTTTTAGAAAATTCACAGTTCTTACTGAATTTCAAATGAATACCTAACTTGATGAGGAGAAACCAATTAATATCCATAGATTCTAAGGTAGATTTTGGTAACTAAGGAGGCTTTTCACTATCTATTGATGGATATGTTCTATAGGAAATTATTTTTCTTAGTCCATTTGGACTTATTTCCTTTTAACTTCAGGGGCAAATCCAGCCTGTTTTATACAAATGTCATTATGTAGAACTCTGGCATTTTTGTTATGTTTCTTGCTTTGGGATGAGTAAAATAAGCAGAAGTTGCCTTAGAGAATTTGTCCATCCAGAGCAATAATTTTTTCAATCTCTAGCTTATATAGGAGAGATTTTTACAGATAATATACATTTACCCTTCATGGATTAAGTAACACAGGTAATATTTGAATACTATACAGGTACTTGTAGCTAGGGTAATTCTTTATCCACATAGACCTTTCAGGAGTTTCAGTGAGAGCTAAAACTTATTCATCTCAATGGTGATGGAACTAATTATTTTTGCAAATGAGTCAAAATTTTCTCATTAAATTCTTATTGGAATAATTTCCCCACAGATTTTTTCATCTCAGTTTTAGGATGTGGTAGTTTTTTTTCTGATGGGAACTAGGATATGTTGTTGGGATAGCCTGTTTTGGAAGTCAAGAAGCAATGAAATCTAATGACTAAATCCTACTTTTCCTGGATTTTTGGGCATAGTCCATTGTCTGATATTATACTTTTGTAGCTTTATTAAATACTTTATGGGGAAAGCTAATTTCACATTGTCTCAGAATGTTAGGCTACCATTTCTTGGATCTAGGAACAGAAATATGCTTAATGGCTAGAAGTGTTCTAAAATGCTTCTTGGAAGCTGGTTAAAGATAATTAGTGTTTGCTTTAGAACTGTGATGATTTTAAATCTTATTAGCAGAATCACCTAAGTATTCTTCCTCTCCCCACCATTATTTTTTCTGGCTATGCAGGATATAAACAGCTGAATGATGCATGAGATGAAATTTATGAACCAATTTTTTAGCATACTTGCTGTCAAAACAATGTCAAGTGGTGCCAGGAGAGATGGGGATGTGAGGGTGAGGATTGGGCTTTTCCTTACAGGGAAGAAATAGTGGCCTTCAGGTAACAAGTCTGACATGACAGGAATAGAGGGAGAGAAAGGAACTGCTTGGTGAAACAAGTGTCAATAGTATAGTACATGGGAGAAGAGGCAGTAGGAACAGGAGTCAGATGTATGTTGAGAACCACTTCTGATTTTGATGCCTTATTCAAGACAAAACTGTCTTCAGCTTGGGCCTAGTAACTAAAGAATTTAAAGAAAATGTAAACAGCGGAAAAACAATACCTGAAAGCATCTCTGCCCACCTTTTCTCCCAGGAGAATACCATTAGGCTTGGTTTCTATTTCATGCACACATTGATCCCAACCCCCTGCCCTGAGCAGGGACACCTCCTCACTAGATCAGGTTGCTCAAGGTCTCATCCAGTCTGGCCTTGAACACCACCAGGGTCAGGGCAGCCACCACGTCCCTGGGCAACCTGTGCCAGTGTCTCACCACCCTTGCAGGAAAAAGTTTTTTCTCACATCCAACCTAAACTTCCCCTCCTTCAGTTTGAACCCATTACTCCTTGTCCTGTCTCTACAGTTCCTAACACAGAGTCCCTCTCCAGCTCCCTTGTAGGCCCTTCAGGTATTGAAAAGTTGCTCTGAGGTCTCCACGCAGTCTTCTATTCACCAGGCTGAACAGCCCCAACTCCCTCAGCCTGTCCTCATAGGGGAGATGCTCCAGTCTTCTTAGCAACTTTGTGTCCTCGTCTGGACTTGCTCCTTCTTATGCTGAGGACACCAGAAGTGTGTGCAGGATTCCAGGTGGGCTCAAATAAAGAAATACAGAAGGAACTCAGTGCTTATACAAAAATCTTGATTCAGTGGAGGTGCTCTGTATAACAGAGTGGATGGATCTTAAGTCTTCACCTTTCCCATTTGCTTTTCTAGGGATAAATTCAGATGG
Organism: Acanthisitta chloris; assembly: GCF_000695815.1. Lineage (NCBI taxonomy): Eukaryota > Metazoa > Chordata > Aves > Passeriformes > Acanthisittidae > Acanthisitta > Acanthisitta chloris. Next base: position 106,656 of record NW_008678680.1, read on the forward strand.
GGTATGTATTTCTGATATAGAGTTTACAAATTATCATGAACTAACACCTTGCACAGCATTTTAAAATTTTAGGGAAAAATGTAAGTGTATATTATAATAAATTATAAATACTACCCTAATTTAGTATATTGATAAAGGAATTTTACTGAAATTCTTCTAGTAATGAAGATATTCTAGAATCAGAAATCATCTAGAAGTTCATGAAGTTTATATATTGTAGAATGAAGCAAAACAAAAAGGTTCTGGAGTAATGTGAAAGCAGGAGAAGTGAAGAGCATCATGCTAATGCTGGAAAGCTTAGCAAATCTCTCTAGATGATTTCCAGGAACTATCTTCCTGCGTAAAAAAAAGGTGGTAAAGGAACATTTTCTGCTGTTACTAAGGTTTCTGTGGAAAGTTCATGGATCTAGAGATGTTTTCAGGGTGATTAACCTCAGTTGCCAAGGCTGACCCATAGTATTTTTTCTCTGAGAAATAAACCATACAGATCTGATTAGATTAAAGAACTCCAGCAGGTCATGTTCTTAAAACTGTCTGTACCAATCCATGGATGAGATGCTGATGTTGCGTATTCCAACATAGAACAAGTGTCTCTATTAGACATGCACAGGTGAGAAGGTCTGAATTTAATCAGGCTCTCCAATACTTCTATATGGATTCCTCATGTAGGAGGTGATTGTCTGTCTGATAAACTAGATCTGCCCAGTGTTTCATTGCCTTATGAACTGTTTCCTCTGAAGCTTTTATTATTCTAAGTGTGTGATGATTAACATGCTTAGAGATGACTCTGCATTTATTAGTCCTGATGTTGTCCCAGTGAGAACATGGATTGAAGCTCCTCCATGAAGTCAGTCTTGCAGAGATCATCCCAAAGACCCACAGGCTCAATCCCTTCCTGGGTGGAAGGAAAATAAAGGTCTTATTACCAAAATATTGTATAATTTCAAGGTTGTAAGACTTAAATAGGACTACTGAAAAAGACAAAGTGGATTTGATGTGCATTAAACTCAGAAACTGTAACAGACACCCTCTGGGACACACCAATCCGTGTGGATTTTGTGAAGAGGAAATATAAAAGAAAGGTTAGATGGATATTCAGCATACTGAATGTGCCTCAGATTTTTTATAGAATAACATAACCAAACTGTGCTTACCTCAATTTAAAATTTTGCTTTGTGGTTGACCTTTTGTAGATTAATGACACAGTTTCAGTGGCAGGACACAGGAGACATGCCAGTTATGGTGATTAACTAGAAAAAAAACATTCAGAGAAACCATCTATATTGTTGCCTAGCAGAGAACCAAAACATTTTTTTCCTGAAAGCCACATGAACTTACTTTTCAGGTCTTGGAAATGGCATTGGACATCAGTAGAAAGGAACTGAAAGAGAGAGATGATTTGTAGTAGCTGTGCTTTGGATGGTGATGATCATTATTATATCTCCAAATTATTTTAATACAAAAATAAACATAGAATTTGAAAAAAAAGTGCCAGAGCATTAAGGTCACACTCCAAGTAGGGATTTTAAAATGTGCTTCACTTTTCTGACTTTAATTATTGTCTCTTAAAGATCTTTCTACCTATTTCCAGATGTTACTTCAAATCTGATATGGATAAATGAAAACTTAATCTTTTCCCTGTTAATCCCTTTTGCCTTCTTTCTAATCAGTATGAATAATGCTAATCTGTTTACTCAGTCCCAGAATCCAGGCATAACCTTTGGGTTGGGCTTTATTCCAGATCTTCACATCCAGGCTCTGCGTGTGCCTTTTCCATCTGAGCTGTCTGTTCTGGGTTGGGATAAATCTGCCTCTGAAAATGTCTGTTTATGTACCCTATAGATAAACAACAAGGGCAAGTAGTTTGGATTTAGACAAATTTTAGCAGGCCACAATGGGATAAAATGAGTCCCTAGATGAGGTGGTGAGGACCTGGATCAAGGGTTTAGCAACATGGAAGAATAGAAAAGATGGAATATTAAAGATGATTTGGAGAAGGAACTTTTAGGCATAGTATCATTTTGAGATGTCTAGGCAAAAAGGTTGTTTGTATTCTGGAGTTAATGAGAGCTGCTTCTTTCCTTTCCTCTTTTGTTCCCTGAAGAAAGTCAGATCCATGACTTTTGCTCTCTTCAACGCAGAACTAGGATACTAAGGTCCTACATTTGGGCTGTGGCAGAACCAGGCACATCCCTACATGTTGAGTGGGGAAGTAATTGAAACTAGCAGTGAGGAGAAAGACTTGGGAGTGACAGTGGATGAGAAGCTCCCCATGAGCTGCAGTGTGAGCTCAGCCCAGAAAGCCAATGGAATCCTGGGCTGCATCAAAAGGATGGTCTCGTGAGACCCCACTTGTTCAAGGCCAGGCTGGATGAAGCTTTGAGCAACCTGATCTAGTGAGGGGATGTCCCTGCCCTGGGCAGGGGGTTGGGACCAGATGAACTGTAAGATCCATTTCAACCCCTAAATTCTATGATTTTAGGATTCTATGATTCTATGATACACATGTTGTACAAGTCTTACTGAAGTTACTCAAAGTGTGAGTAGTCAAATAACAGTGAGCTTTGAAGATGGCATTGAAACCACAGGGTTTTACACTAGATGCAGTAAATAAAACCCCAGCCTAAAGATCATGTCTGCTTTTGCTAGTAGAGGCAATGGGTGGAGTATGACAGTTTGCATTCCCTTCAGTCCCTGAGGACTTGAAGCTGGAGGAGCAGGCTGCCACCTGGGAGGATTATGCTGTCTTCATGGCCTAGTATGAGGATATTTTCCTATGGTTTGGAGAATTGCTTTTGAATCCCTCAATTTTGTAAAGTACCAGGGCAATTCCTTCCTTTTAAAGACACTTGAAATGAATTATCTCTCAATGCAAATGTTTAATTTTCTAAATGTGCAGTCATTTGACATATAAACTGCATTGATTTTTGTTTGTTCCTTATATGTGACATACAAAGCCTGGAAATGTGTTTGACAGAGGGAGAGAGGGCTCTAATTTTCTCCTGTTACATACTTCAAATATTCGCTTATATTTCTATGTGAAAACTGAAGCAATTTTAATAATATCTTTTCCTTTTTGGGGGTTTTGGGTTTTGATTTGTTGGTTTGGGGTTTTTTTAATAAATTATGAAAATAGAGGCTTAATTTTAAGCAAGAAATAATCTATTTTGTTAATCTGTCATTTCTCTGAAACATTTTTTAAGTTTGAGATCAGCTATCCTTTCCTGAAGATCTTCAGGCAGCTTCCTTCTTTTCTTTTGTCTTAAAGTTTGGATGATTGTTCTGTCTTCTCAAAAGAAAAAATGTAAAAAAATGTTGCTAAGGATATTAGCATTAGTGGCACACTTACTAGTCTAACAATGTAGTTGCTGTATGCCTTCTGCAGGTGTGTCTGGAATGTCTCCCTGCAAGAAATATATCTAGTTTGCATTCCTACTATGAGTATATTTAGTGTACCTCCATCTATCTTCTGGCTGGGTGTTGTGATTCCCTCTCAAGTGCACTTTTTTCTGCTCTAAAATTACCCCCTGAATAGAAGCAGAGGTGATTCTAGGATGGAAGAGCTGTTCATTTCTGGAACAAGGCACTGTGTAGGAGTTATTGATTTGAGGTTGCAGATTAGTTTTTCTTTTGCTTATACAAGAATCATAGAATCATACAATTTGAGGGTTGGATTGGACCTTACAGATCATCTAGTCTCAACCACCTGACCCGGGCAGGGACATCTCTCTAGATCAGGTTGCTCAAGGCTTCATCCAGCCTGGCCTTAAACACTGCCAGGGCCAGGGTAGCCGTGGTCCCTGGGCAACCTGTGCCAGTGTCTCACCACCCTTGCAGGAAAAAACTTTTTTCTCACATCCAACCTAGGCTTTTCCTCCTTCAGTTCGAACCCATTGCCCCTTGTCCTATTATTGCAGTTCCTAACAAAGAGTCTCTCTCTGACTCCCTTGTCAGCCCTTCAGATATTGAAAAGTTGCTCTGAGGTCTCCATGCAGTCTCCTCTAAAATGATTTTTAATGCATTTGCAGTGGGTTCTGAATGTCAATAGGATAGATATGTTGATGACCAGACTGAGTGTCATTTCTTCAGGCAGACAAGGCACGTAAATATATTCCATATTTCCAGGTATTTTTCTAGTTCTCTGGCAATTTGAAAGACAAAATTCTCATCTGCCTTTCAGTCTTTGTGACCTCCATCACACTGGGTTAAAAAGCCCCAAAAACCCTACCTGAAGTATGGAGTCTTTTTCCTTTTTGAATTACTATTCAAATAATCTGTGTTGTCCAGGTATCCAAAATCTCCATGTGGTATCCACTGCAAAGGAAAGCTCAATTTCAGGAAGACTGGAGTTAACAGATTTCATGGCCATTACTTGAGTAAATTTACCACCTAAATGAAATAGGAAGACATTACATAAACAAGAAAGAAAACTCTCTTGTAAAAGGATGTCTTAAGCTGAAAGCAAACAAGAATATCGTTGAGTCTAGTTAAAAATCGAGGTGAAAAATTGGAAGAAATTTGCAGGGAACTTTGCCATTTTGCTTTACAGAAAATGAATGGATGTGTTCCCATTCCTGTGGAAAATTTTGAAGGTACCTCACATAATTTATAATTGATTTTCCACTAAACTGTTTGAAGAACCCATTTATTTTTTTTTTTTTTGCTTCTGCTGCTAAAGTGCAGCACCAGCAAAGAAAAAACAACCATCAGAACATCTTGGCAAAGTCTTCAGAAATTAACTCTACCTCAAAAACCTGAGAGTTTGATTTATTTTTTTGCCTTTTTTTATGTTGTTTGGTTTTGGTGAATTTTTTTGCATTTGAGGGGAATATCATGTACATGTGGAATAGCTCCATACTTCACTCAAGGGCCATATAACTGTAGTTACAGCAATACATTCTAGCATATACATATTTCAAAGGACACTTTGAGGCAAATTTTGTACTTTTTAGATTTGAAATTTAATAGTGCCTTCTTAGAGCTCTTGGATCTTTTCTCTGAATTTGATGCCATCCACCAGCAAGTGTCAAACCTGCACTTGGTTTGCTGTTTCCTAGATTTCTAAGAGTCTGGATACTACAACTTTTAAATAATCATCTCATGGGTTTTATTACTGTCTAATTAGTCTTTCAGCTTTGAGTTGCTGACTGAATTTTCTGTAACAACAAAAAATGTTTTATTATCTGGAGAGCAACTTAAAGAAATCAGAAATTTCATTTATTGTGTGAGAACTTTTCCCACAACTTGAGCACAGTACAAAGATCCATTAGAGTCAACCTTAATTGACAGGTTCACCAGAAATCAAGGAGAAAGTTATTTTTTCATCTAAAGTAGAATTCTATCTGCAGTTATGATGCTCCATGTTTGATATCATGTTTGATATAGACAGGAGTGAGATGTACAGTTTTAATGCTCATATTGTAGTCGTGCCATGGAGGAAGAAGCTAAAGCTGATGGTTCTTTGGAATTAAATTCACATTTTACTTCTGATGTTAGTGCAACTAGCATTTTGCCCTTAGGTTCCTTAAAAATCTGCCTGGAGTCATTCCCAAGTGTTGTTTTATGATAACTCATTCATTCATTTGAGTACCTGAATTCATTACCCACTTACTTCTATTTGTAGTTTTTAACAATTTCATTGGTTTTTAGTTCCCTCTCCATGTATACACCCACATACAGCAATGTATGCACAAGTACAATATGCCTCTGTGTGTGTATATAGGTGTAAATACAAAATTTATGCGATTTCTTCACCAAGAAAGAAATCTTTTTAGCTCAAGTATCTTTTTTTGCTTGTTTGTTTGTTGGGTTTTTTTTTGTATCTGAGGAATCTTGGCTCCTTGGGCATCCAGCAAGATATTCCTGTAAAATTCCCAGTTGTTTAAGCACCTCTTCTGTTAAATGGATGTTCCCATCTGACCTCAGCTGTTCCTCTTAAGTTTCAAAAGGCTCTAAAAGATCCAGCAAGAGATATTTCAGGGTGGTGACATATCCTGTTTGCATTAAATAAATCAAACCTCATTTCTTTGGGCAATTTTTCAATTTTTCAATTTTTGTAAAAGCCATTAACTGTTCCTTATTTATCATAATGAGGCCCATTATGGTGAGTAATTGATAATGGACATTACTGAGTCAGTTGATATCCCATGCAGGAGTTCTGCATTAAGAGTAAAAACCCATTACTTTTAGAAATTTCGGAAGTTGTATTACTGGCTGTGTAGACTGAGAAAATGACCTGCAGGATGAAAGTCACTTTAGGTAACGAAATCTTCCTTTCTGCTCTTAACAAGCAGATTTTGTGAGGGGAAGCTCCTATACTTTTGTGAAATGTCATAGTCTGGTAAAGGTACCTTCTAGTTTGATTATGTTTGTTTAACTAATTAGTTCTTCAACCACAAACACTGAGGGGTTGACTCAGTCATCTGTGGCTTACTAATCATGTAACAGGATATTCAATGCAAATTATTGCCACCATCAGATCTGATTTTCCACTGGTAGCTTTTATGGAGCACATTAGACATGAAATACAATCCTCCAAACCCATTGGACTTACCCCATCAAGTCTCCCTTTTATGAATCTCATAATTTCTTCTCTCCAACATGGTCATTTCCAGCTACCTTTATTGACTCTCCAGGTTGCACACAATAGTATTCATAATACCTCTCACCATACTTACTTGCTTTTTGCTTTCTTATTAAAAAATGATGCTTTTAGTTGGCCTATGTGCTTGGATATGTATGTCTTGTTCTGTCATCAAGATTCTCTCCTTTCAGGTAGTTTGAGTAGATTAATTTTTCCTGATTACTTCATCTGTCAACCAGAAGGCTGGTACATATTTTGCTGAAATGAATGCCATAATACCATGTGATCCTTTATTTCTGTAGAGATTACCTTGGTGCTTTATTGAACTGAAATCTTCCCTTACTTCACCTATCACCCCTACTATTGAGCTCCATTCTCTTCTGTCTGCTTTTTAATTTTGTTTGCATAGAGTATGTTGAACATTTACAAAGTATTGGCTGGGTTAGCTTTTTTTCACCATTTCTTAGCTACCTGGCTGATGAATGTTTTTAGTGGCTGAAAATCACCTGAAATAAATCAATATTAGCTTCAAAGCCTTTTAACTTCCTTCAGTGTTTCCTGATGGATGGGAGAAATCATCCTACTGTCTGTTGTGTCTTGTGGAATACATCTTAGGCACATGCCCAATATACTTCTGGGATTTAACAGTCCCAGATAATCCCAAATTATCAGGCACTGGAATGGGCTGCCCAGGGAGGTGGTGGATTCACCATCCTGGGAGGTTTTCAAAATGAGACTGGAAGTGGCACTTAGTGCCATGGTCTGGTAACGATGGTAGGGTTGGACTTGGTGATCTTTGAGGTCTTTTCCAACCTGGTTGATTATATGATTCTATGACTCCGGTTTGAGCTGAGCATCTGCTCTGCTGAACTAATAGATTGTTTCATACAGGTTGCTCTCTTCTGGTGTCTTACTCACTGTCAGGTAGTTATTTGTTATGTCCAGCTGAGGACAATAGACTCTAGAAACTCTCAAAATGTGCAGTGAAAACAGGCTAATCTTTGTGTTTTCTCACTTACCTAAGTTACTTGTCACTAGGAGACTGGAATATCAACTGTCATACTGACCCAACTGATCCACTGGGGATTCCCACATATGCACAAATTATGAACTGCAGTATCACAGATTTCTTCCCCACTTTGGCTCCCAGACTGAACCTCACAAAGAGATGAAATAATTTCTTTTCACAAGGGAGGATACAGATAATGCTAGATTTGATGTCAGTCATAGAAAATGATGACTGCTCATCTTTGTTGCTATAGCAAAAACACGCATATACTGCTCTGCAAATTCTGATGGAAACTCTGCTGCTAACTCCTCTATTTATGTTTTCACAGCATCTGTATTAGCTAGCTTTTACTCATTGTTCAAGTCAGCCCCATCCTGTGTCAAGCATTTTTAGCAAAGTTCAAACACCAGATGAAGAGCACACACCTCAGGTGGTATGCATGAAAATCAATGGTGCATT
>NW_008678680.1:114721-127295 GCF_000695815.1 Acanthisitta chloris
AAACAGGAGGATTTTACTGGGCCATGTATTCAACTCTTTCCTCTCTTGATGATGTGCTGCTTGAACTCCGCCTTTGGTCTCTCCCTCTTTGCCACCCTGGCTGCTTTACAGCCTGGTTCTACTCCTTGTTGTGGAAGCATTTTGAAATCACTATGCCTTTGTTTTCTGAGAAGCAAGATTTATAGGGAAGGTAATATCCTTTATTATACTGTTTGGTTCATTTTGGAAAAAAAAAAAAAAGGACATTCTTGCAGGGTCGGAGTCCCTTCCTTCCACTTGTTTTCTGCCTGCTTGGTTTTTCCATTTTAGACAGCAGTGCTTCGAGAGAACAGGCCTGTTCAGTTTGTCCTTTTATGCTGCTACATTTTCTTCCAGAGTAATGGAGAGAACACATGTACTTGGGTTATTTTGTAGAGATTTGTGTTCTTTTGCGGAGACTTGTGTGCTTGTTTTTCCAAACTCCAAAATAAAAATAATAAAACCAATTTTAGGCCAAACATCTGTATTTTGGCCCTGGTATATAGAAACCTCATTCCCTCCAGGTTTTTGGAAAAAAGTCCTGGTCTGATAGGATCAGCTTCTCTTTTTCTTAAAGGCAAAACAAAAATCTGCTTTACCAGTTGCAAGAATAGCAAGATATATGTATTGATTTAAAAATGCCAAATAGAAATGTTCAAAATACTTGCAAATTATTTCTTCTGTTGCTTACCCCCCAAGTAATGGAAAAATGGTTCAGGTTGAGTAAGACTGTAGGTTGTGGATACTTTTAAGGTCTAACACAGTTCTGGATTCCAGACCCATCCAACTTCTCAGATATCTAGCAGAGTTTACGTAAGATTTACCCAAGTCAAATACCAATATATTTTAGCTTGACAGCATGGCCTATACATCATGGGCAAAGAGTTCTTATGCTCTTCTAAGTAATCCCATTCAATGCTTTTCTAACTCTGTTTACTTCTCCCTAAAATGACCGTGACCTTCTGCCAGATTTTCTTGAAGGTTATGCTAATCTTTATTGGCAAGAGAAACAGTAGCTGGAGCAAAAAAATGTGAAGGAGAATGCCACATGAGAATGAACAGCATGCAGAGCGTGAGAAGTTTCTGCAAGAACTGGAACCAGAGCAGCTTTGTCAGCAGACAGTCCCCAGAGCAGAAAGTGGGATGTACACACTGGAATATCTGAGAACGAAATCTTAATTAATTTTCCGTTGTTCAAAAGGACATTTTGTATAAATCCTTCATTAAGGGTGCACCTCAGGTACTTTCTATGAAGTTTTGTGTGTTTCACACAGCCACACATTTGGCCCCAAATCTCATTTCTGTTGTGGTTCAATCCAAATGAATGTGTCTATCTGGCTGAGAATTCTGTGTACAGCCTTTCACATATAAAAGACAAATGTGTTTATGCACAGGGGCAAAATAACTTCCTGTAAAATTTTCTGACCTGATAAACATGGTCCATAAACCTTAAAACATGGTCAGAATTAAGCTGCCTCCTGTTAGATTTGTGCAGGTCAATATATTTAACAAGATGGAAGTAGTCTCATGGAGTGGGGGGAAAGGGTTAATGCCACTCTCTTAAAGGGGCTGAAATTGCTGCTGCTTCCTAGAAGATCCCAAGCATTGCAGTTTAAGCCACTCCAAGCTCTTGAACATTGCAACATCTGTAGCATGGTTCAGGGCCAAAATGCAAACAGTTATGTCACATCTACTTTACAAGATGGAATGTGGTTTAACCAAGTGGAGGGGCAAGCATGCTGTAAGGAGGCCCCACAATATGTTTGTTTTTGTAGAGCAGATGAACCCTGAATTAGTACCAGATGTCAGTACTAGGTCTGCTGTATAGGGAACACAGCAGGGAACTAGCAATTATGGTGGAGCCACTGTGAGGCCATATTTAAGGTTGCATTCTGCTTTACACTTACAGTGAGAACTCAGTCTTTTTTTATTGTATTAAAACACCATATTGCTCCTTCTAGTGCTGGTCCACATGTGTGTCTACTGGATGATGATGAAGTGCCTTCTGTCCTCAATTCAAGGTACTTTTTGCCTTTGCAGTGCCTAAACATCATGTATATGCCCTCTTTCTATTTGTGCTCTGCACTGAGATTGTGAAGAGTGGTGAGAACTTCTTTCTTGGTTTGCTTCAACTGCCCTTGGCTCCAGATGTAGCTCTGCTCTCATCACAGGCTGCAATATTTTTGGCCTTGTGACCATTTTTCTGTCATTTTGCTTGTTAGTTTGTTCATTGGTTACTTAGCAATTTTCTTTGTTTTCCTAGACTTTTTTTGTTGCCAAGAACTTTCCTCTTGGCAAACAGGGAAAAGAGGAGATTTTCAGTTTGAGTTAAGCCATGTGGCTTCCAATAGCCTTTTAGATCTCTTCCTCAGAACAGTTGAGTCCCTTATCCCATATGGCTTTTTGGTGACAAGGTCTTCTTGCTTGCTCTTCCTATCACATGTGTTGAGGGCATGTATCAGGAAGAATCTTTATTGTCAGTAAGACAATTGCTTATTGTCAGAAAGAATTCCCTATTCTGGGAATTCTGCTACCTCCAAGTCCTTCACTTGCTCAGCTCAAAAAGATCTTCAGTATGGTCTTTTGATCTGAATTGGAAATCTATGAGGATTTTTTCAGACACCAGTGGGACAATTCAGAGGGCAAAGACTCCATGTTTGATAGAGCTTTTTTTCTCATTAGTGCCTGAGCAGTTTTCCTTTGGTGCAACAGAGTGCACAGGGAGTTCAAGGAAGATAATTTAATCCAAAACCTTCAAATAAATGTCTCTTGTTTCTTCCTGGCTTTTTAACTTGCATGACTTAGTGATCCCACAGGCTACATCTATAGAGTTATACTGTAAAGGGCCATGATTTAGAATTTGGCTTGCAATCCACAATGTTTAGCTTATAGCACACACCTTTGCACAGTTTTGATGCATGACAACTGATATTCTCCAAAGCAGTACTCAGTTAAGGCAGAGGTTATAGTGAGGACCAGGGAGTGCTCCTAGAAAACAATGAGGATAAAGTCACCTGGTATTGAGTAGGTACAGTGTGTGGCTATGAGGGCACAAGTTTTCTCTCAAGAACATACCATTTCTGCTAAAGGACAGAAAATGGACTCTGGAATGTATTATTTGCTCATGCAACTGTAGCTATATTGGTCTTGTAGAGGTTCAGGTACATATCTGTATGAATAACTCAATCCAGATACATGGCAGAGAGCTCCTGTGGTAACACAGTATCATCAGAAACAGCAGGAAGCCTTTGGTATTGACCCCCTGAAGTAAAAATTGTATCTTCTTAGAACTGTTGATCCAATTGTGTAGACCCTTTTGGTCACTCCATGGCAGTAGAGACCTCTTGTCGTTCAGAGACAGGTCACCACATGGTTTTACCCTGTCCTAGGTTACAATGTAGGGTGTAACCAATAGTATGTATTCTAATATCATCTTCACAAGCTGTTAAAACAGGTGAGGGCAGTGACTGTTATCTCCTCACCCCTGATAGCTCCCTCAGGGGCTGTCTCTGTTCAATGGGCTGTCAGGGACCCAGGCATGACCCACAGAATTACATCATCCCATTGGGAGATGCTTCACCCCAGAGGGGGAGCCAAGCATTCCCACATGGGTGGGGAGCCAAGTATTCCTGCATGGATATAAGCTAGGGTTTGGATCAGCACAGAGCCCTTACCTACTGGATTCTCAGAGGACAAGAGCTACGACTGGACCTTCAGGTGAAGACCAGATCTACAGGATCACTGCTCCAACAGACCCATCACTCCAGGAGGACTGCAGCCACCATTTAATCGGACTACTACCAACACCCTCACTGACAGGGTGTCAGGTTGCTTTCTGACTCTGTCAGTGGTTTCTTTTTGTACTGTTGCATTTATTTTTTTTAGCTTTTTTTCCTATTAAATTGTATTTCTGACTTAGAGTCTCTCACTGGTTTGCTTTCAAACCAGCACATACCCACTGGCAATTATTCTTCCAGTAACACACACTCATTCTACAGGATCAGAAAAACTCTTTCTTTTGCTAGAAGCTGATTTTATTCCTCTCTTCACTCTTCTCACCATAACCAAAGAGATTCTTAGGCTATTCTCCCTATACACTGCTTGTCTTCATTAACACTGGGATCTCTATCACTACCATTTAGCTTCCTGCTTTATGACTTCTCCCTGAACACAACACTCTTTAAGTGGCAAACAACTCCTACAATATTCATAACCACATAATTAGATCTGATTCCTCCTCAGCCCCTCAGAATTGACAAAAGATGCTTTTTTTGCTTCTTCTCAAAAGACAGACACTCATACTCAGTACCCTGGACTCAGGGTCCACCCTTACATGTGCCTACTGATCTTATTAGCTTAGTCTTTTCTACAGTCAAACTCAGTGATGCATGTCAAGGGTTTGGGTTGTGAACACAACCTTGCAAACTGTTACCCATCTTCTTCAGCTTGAATGAAGCTGGAGTGTAAGTTTATTTAAAGATAAGTGCCACCTAATGAGCCTTATATTCATTTCCTCAAGATGGGTCTGTAGTTTCTCCCGATACTCAGGAGATTATTTTAAAGTGGTTCTGGAAACTCATAAAGTGGTTCAGGCTTTTGAGAGGAGTGGAAGGTTGTATACACTTTTATAGTCATTCAGTCTGTTTTTTACAACCAAATGTAGTATGTCTGTGAAAATTTGCACCTCTTCTGTTTTCTGTAAGAGTTCTTTTAGCATGCAAATGAGGTGGAGAAATGTTTGCTTCCTCCTGCAGGTAATCATGCCTAGCATGCCAGAGCCCAGCCTGCATTGGAGGTGTTGTGCAGCGAGCTTGTCAAACGCAGATTCCATGGAGTACTGGTCATTAACCTCGGTTAATGGAAGGCTTTTTCAGGCTGAGAGAAAAACATGCATAACACTAATGCTGGTGAAATATATTGTGTGACTCGCTCTGAGCAAATACTTCCCAGCCAAGGGATTAAAGAATGGGATTTCTGATACTTCTACTAATTAAATGAAGGGTAGCGTATTCTGAATATTGATCTCTTGAATGATGTTCCAGTTGATAACCAAGTAGATGAATGAGATTAGGGAGTAGGGGAGATACAGCCTTGCATGATGTTCTCTGTTTGGAAACCCATGGCACAAATACAATACACTGTAACCAAAAATTAGTCCTAGGGTTGTTAGAGGTTTAGAGATCACGTAACAGCTAACAGTTCACTGAAACTTTGACTTACCTCTGAGGGAGAAAAGAGGAAACTCCCAAAATTGGTTGCTGTCAGTGTCTCAGATGTTTTTTGCTTTGATTACTGTAAGCTTCTCCTGTCTGGCCTCACGGTTCCTCTGTTCTCTCCCTCACATCTGTCCTAAATGTTTCTGCTAAAGTCATATTTGTTTCCTCCCACACCTCAGCACTCCATTGATTTCCTGTCACCTGCCATGTCAAATTCAAGCTGTTCATCTTTACCTACAACGCCCTTATTTTGTGTCCCTGCCTACATATCCAGTTTCATTTCCTCTGACTCCCCCTCCCACATCTCTTATCTGGAAATTACCTCAGTTCGCAGGATTTGTGGTCCACAAAAGAAAAGGCAGAAGTGAAACTGTTTTCAGTCAAAGCTCTGGTTTCCATAGCAAACCATACCTGCCTGGTAGAATGATACTGACCTAACATAATTTTAGGTCAATATAATTAAATCAGGGTTTCTTTCTTTTGGGGCACTTCTATTATTGTTGTTTAAGCCTATGATACATACATTAGTTTGCATTGTTATGCCGAAGCTAAATAGATAAAACCATTTTGAGAGCCAATATGACTGTTGGAAAGAAAATAATTTTCTTCCATTTTACAGTTCTGAGATTCAAAAAGCAAAAGCAAAAATCCTGTTCTCCCATTGAAACAAAGATCCCAGAGCATTGCTAGAGACAAAATATTGCTAGAAAGACCTGCAGCAGTTACTTAACAGTGGGACATGCTAAGAAGAGTGATTGCTTGTGAATGAGACAAGAAAGTCTTGATTCTTGGTGCTTCCTGATTTCTCACACTTTGCCTACTTACTAAGGTTTTTATTGGCCTCTAATCTGGAGAGAAGCTGCACCTTCCTTTCTGTCATGCACAGCTTCTTTTTCTAACTTCTCAGCATGTATTCTCTATTTTTTTTTTTGTCTCTTTGCTTATTGCTTTTCCAGCCATGGTATTGAAGAAATTGGGCACCTAGAGCAGCGCTAAGATAAGACTGGTATAAAGAGGAGCTTTGCATGGTACACTTTTCCAACTGTTACTGTGTGCACCTTGCCCATGGATTTACTCCAATATAACTATGTAATTACCCAAGCAATGCCGATCTGTTGGGAAAGGTGAAGGTTCCGCGCGGGGAGGCAAGCGGCCGACTCCGCGTGGGTGAAACAGCAAGCTCCATCTTTATTGTCCGACAGGCTCTCTCTTACACAGTGCAGGACAGGCATATAACTATCAATCATTTATAATTGGCTAAGCTCTAGAGATAGCATTCAGGTACTCTCCCTACTTGCAGCTGCAGCTGTGAGGATTATCTCTTGCTTTCCCAGGCTTGGGTGCATTCCTAGCTGTTTGTCTCGAACTTGTTTGTCTCACCCTCAAGGACGAGTTACCCCTGCCATCTGCCATCTGCCCAGCTGAGTTACTCCCTATCTATATATAAGTTACTATCTCCAGAGCCTTGCTTGTATACTGCATTCCCAGGTGCGTTCCCAGGACTGTGTCCTTGCTCTTTTTAGCCTTCCCCAGGTGCATTCCCACGATTATGTCCCGCCATTCTAGATCTATGCATGTCTCCGTGCATACGTGCACCTGATCCTTCCTATGTCCTAATATGGCTGAGGGAGCTGGGGGTGTTTAGCCTGGAGAAGAGGAGGCTCAGGGGAGACCTTATCACCCTCTACAACTCCCCAACAGGAGGTTGGAGTCAGGTGGGGGTTGGTCTCTTCTCCCAGGCAACCAGCAGGAGGACAAGAGGGCACAGTCTCAAGCTCTGCCAGAGGAGGTTTAGGTTGGATATTAGGAAGAGATATTTTATGGAGAGAGTAATCAGGCATTGGAATGGGCTGCCTGGGGAGGTGGTGGATTCACCGTCCCTGGAGGTTTTTAAGATGAGACTGGATGTGGCACTTAGTGCCATGGTCTCGAGACCATGGTAGGGTTGGATTTGATGATCTTGGAGTTCTTTTCCAACCTGGTTGATTCTATGATTCTATGATTCTATGACTTTTGCTATGTTCTCTGCCAGCTGATGATGTGGCAGAAGTTATCTAGTTAATAGGTGCATCTAGTTAATTCAGCTTAACAACTAGCTTCTAAGGTAACTCAATCTTTCTCATTTCCCTATCACTTTCCCACAATGAAATCTGATTATCTGGGGGATAGGTAGACTGGCCTTTTTCTCCTGTCTACACAGAAAGGGAAGGCTGCAGCTACCTTCATGTACACAGGGAATACTTCAACTTCTAGTAACTCCCTTTTCAATTTTATGTACCTGGTCACATGACCTACATGTTTATATGGAGGTTTGATATTTAAGATCTGTTGATTCTTTCTTGTTCTCAGCATCAAGAAAATATGTGATTTGAAAGAATTTGCACTGTTCTCCTTATAAATATGTCACAAGGTGTGGGTAGGAAATATCCTGACTTGTCATGCTACTGAAATTTGCCTAGGGAGCTCTAAGTGTGCAGCTCTCTTGAAATAAAACAGAAGGGGAAAGCTGAGAACAGAGTGCACATGTGCGTGCATATTTGTGTGATGGTTAGGGTGGTTTGTCTTCTGAATTTGTTTACTTTGAGACTGAAGGTGTAAACAAGTGGACCTGTCTTTCATTAAAGTCATGATAGTTCAAATTCAGCCATGGTGTAAATGTGGTTTGGTGTCCTGGTTCTCCTCACCTGAGCTAGCAACAACTGTTTATCCAGCAGATATGTTCCAGTATCAGCAGAGATAAAGCAAGCTGAGGAAGAAGGGGTGGGGGTTACATGAGAGGCCAAGGGCAGGGAGCTTTTCGTGCAGCCTCTCAAACACATTGATTGTAGTTTGGGATTTTTCAAAGCTGCACATGTTGAGTAATATCTGCCAATAAACACAGCTCAGTGGGTGAGAAATCTGTCTGCCTCTTGCTGAGGATTAGAAGAGAAAAGACACCAAATGAGCAGCTTCTTCACATGTGGGTCATGCCCCTCAATGGGGTACTTGCCCCTGACCTAATCCTGTTCTACTTTGTCTCCTTCACTCCCTCCTGTCTTTCTTCCCCCTTCTACTCCTCTACTGCTGCACTACTGGTGGTCTGGTGCATGCTGCACAGATGTTTTCCCCATGCTATTATAAGATTATTTTTCAAGTGGCTTCTTGGAACAGATGTTCCAATGTGCACTCTCCTTCCCTTGGCTCATAGTACTCTGTGCAAAGAGCAGATTGCATTGCTGCTCTTCTTTTGATCTAAAGAGCAAGCACGAGAAAAAAACCCACACAAATGATGCTGGTTTTTGTTTCAGGCTGCTTGGCAATGATACACCTGGGTGTGTGTCTCCTGCTTCTTTTCTCCCCCATCACTAGTGCTGCTTGCAGATGTTTTTTTTCTGTGCCTTTCTTCTTCAGCCCATTTTTTTCCCTCTGTGATCCAATACTTTACTCCCACTGACTTTAAATTTTCTTTCATCTAACACTCTGGTATTCGTGCTTCCAAAATCATTCCCTACTCATGGCCAGCACATCATCTTCTCCTTCCTTTGGCAGCTCCTGGACCGTTAAGATGGATTAGTCTCATGAGTTTGGGTACAAGGCCTGTCCCCCTTTTAGTCTTTTCATTTTCAGTTCATGCTCATTGCTTAGTTTCTCCACCATTGCCTCAATGAATTCACCTGAATATTGTTGCTTCTGCTTTTTAATTTATTTTCTCCTGTCTGCTCAGGAACATTTCCAAGAGCTAAAGGTCTTATAATGTCGAGGGAGCATCTTTTTCAAGTGCCACTTCATTTAGAGATGTAACAAAGACACGACACAAGAAGGCTGTGAAATGTGCGCTGTGTTTTATGACTCTGTAGCCAGGCTTGACCCACTGAATCTCAGCTTCTGGGACGAAAAATAAAGACTTAAAAAAAATATGTATTTGATCATTGAAAATAGGCTGAAAACCAGCCATGTGTTGACCATCCAGGCAATTTCTTTTGGCCCAAGCCAGACACGTGTCATTCAGAACAGACACTATTTTACCTTCTTCTTAGAGTTCTTTGTCAAGTGAGATGACATAGAATTATATGCCTATTCAGTGTTTAACTATCCCTGCTGTACACAGAGTTTTCCTATTTCTGAATGACATTTTGGTTGCCGTTGCACCGGCAGCTGCAGCAGATGTTCTTCAAACGCCACTGGGTAATTGTAGGAGTATCTAGATCATTTCAGTTGGGCTTTTAAGCCTATGATTTAGATGTAACTGATTAATCTTTTTAGCTTCTTTGCATCACTAAGTCCTAGGGCAGCAGCCAGGGCTGGTTTGGTTTGGTTTTGTCCATCTAGGTTAAATAATAAAGAGGAAAGCTTTAGATATCTCTGCTTCCTTTTATTTTGTTTGTTTAATAAATAGATATGTAAATAATTGTGTCAAAACAAAAGGTTGGGCTGTTTTTTTTCTAGTTGCTTTGCCTTTGAGCAGACCAGAAATAAAAAAAAGAATTATTACTATTAAGATATGGAAAAATTCAGTCACTGACACTAATGATCTCTGTGAGATGACAATGTTCTTTGTGGGGAAGGTATTTTGGTTGCCTGTTTATCCTTCTTCAAAAGAATATGACGTGTGAAAGGGTCTTTAGGCAGAGCTGCTGTTTGAACTATACCTTTTCAGATGATGACTCTGATGAGGATGTGCTTCCACATTGGATATCTTCTTTGCTTCATGGTCCAAGGAAGAGTTAATCTTAAAACAATTGATACAAACTGCGCTTAGCTGGACAGAAAAATGTGAAGAACCAAGATTCCTCTTAAGTGGATCTTTGCAGGGGTGAACAGCCATGAAGAGCAGGGTTTAAAAGATGCACAGCCTCTATAGAACTCCTTGAAGAGTTGCTACAACTTTTAATTGTAATTTAGGCAAATCTAACCTGTAGTGATTGGCAGTTATCTGGATTTAAATGACTTAACATCTGGCATGACTTTATTAACAGAGTCATAGAATGGTTTGCATAGGAAGGGACCTGAAAGCTCATCTAGATCCAGACACCCCTGCCATGGGCAGAGACACCTTCCATCAGATCAGGTTTCTCAAAGCCCTATCCAGCCTAGCCTTGAGCCTCTCTGTATGTCCAATTTGGTTTTAATACATAGATTCTCAAAGTTTTATAACAGGCTCCTGTACATTTCATTTTGGGAACCCTTTTAAGGATAAATTGCATTTCCCTGCCTCCAGATGTGACCACCTCACTATTTCCTGTGAGAGGCAGTGCTAACAGAGCTAGGGCAAAAGAAATCAGGAGAAGGTGGGTTTCCAAGAACATTCAGCTAAGGAATGGCAGGACAGAAGTGGCACATCTTGACTACAAAAATAAATAGCATAGATCCCAAATGATTGAATCTGAACACTTCAAGAAAGCTTTTACAGGGGTAAACCCCTCTCTTTTCTACAATCCTATTATTTAATAATGTGGGAAAGCAACAACAAGGTAACAAAGTTGAGAAAACATTTTTATTCGCAACAGACTGCTGTCAGTAACTTGAATTAATTCTGTGTATGGATTCACAGTTATACTCAAGCAGAGCACTTTGAAATAAAACTGCAAACCTTGTCTTACTTTACCTGAGAAGGGAGAAGGGACAAACTCCTCATAGCAAAGGAAATATTGGCATAACATGGAGATCTGACCTCCAGTTCCTAAAGTGCACTGAGTAGTTCTCCATGGGAGGCTTCAATTAACTTTTGATAACTTTGCATCAGGGTCTTTGCCTTGTGGCCTTTGTCACAGATACACCTGAAAATATACAGACACCTTGAACCTCTATTCCACAATTTACAGGCTGGGGATTTTGTGGAGTTCCAAGGACTTAAGTTCATGTTTCATGGTGACAGGTTTGTGTTCTTGGACTAAGATCTCTGTACTACATCTCTCAGAGTCATAAGAAATACTTCTTTTTCTCTGACCAGCATACTGATATCTCTGATGTTGAGAATATGATGTTCCCGAAAGAAACAAGAGAGGATGTTTGTTTTGTCCTTTTGTTCTACTATTGCCTTTCTACACTGCATGCACAATTTATGATGCCTACACCTTGTGCTTTAGAGCTTGATTATGACCTTAACAGAAGTCTGAAAGGCTGATTCACACTAGGTCTGATTTAACATCCTAATCTATCTTTTGGG
Source organism: Acanthisitta chloris (assembly GCF_000695815.1). Taxonomy (NCBI): domain Eukaryota; kingdom Metazoa; phylum Chordata; class Aves; order Passeriformes; family Acanthisittidae; genus Acanthisitta; species Acanthisitta chloris. The sequence continues at coordinate 126,101 of NW_008678680.1, forward strand.
ATTTCCACCCTACCTATCCGCAACTTCCTGAGCCTCCTTAGGCAACTGAATTGTGGAATGGGCCAGTTAGATCTGACTTTACATTGCTTAGAAGGTCATTAATTTTGGCTTGTAATTGCAACTAAATATCAAAGAAATGCACAAATGATAAAAAACACACCCTAAACATTGAGATGATAAACTGAGATTAAGTACCACATTCCAGGAAGTTTTTCTGTTCCCTCAGGGTCTGAACATTCCCTTTCCTTCACAAATAGTTCTGAATATTCAAGTCCTCTCTTTCGCACATACCTCTAGATAATACATTTTGTCAAACTCCTCTCCAGACATTCCTGCAAATTCTTTACTCTTGAATAGTTTTGGATGAACCCTTCCCTTTACCAAGCAAGCTTGATCCAGTTTCAAGTGCTGATGTTTATCTTGCTGGAACTGTGTTGTCCTTGGATACCTGAGAGTGCAACCTAAAACTACCTTGTAGGAAGGATAGGGTTAAAAATTCTCATAGGGTTCCCAGGAAAGTATTCTGTGGGTGGGGATAAGGCCCAACTCTTGAATAGTTTTGGATGAACCCTTCCCTTTACCAAGCAAGCTTGATCCAGTTTCAAGTGCTGATGTTTATCTTGCTGGAACTGTGTTGTCCTTGGATACCTGAGAGTGCAACCTAAAACTACCTTGTAGGAAGGATAGGGTTAAAAATTCTCATAGGGTTCCCAGGAAAGTATTCTGTGGGTGGGGATAAGGCCCATCTAACCTACTGTTTCATCAGTACCTTCCATGTTGTCCTACAGGACAAATTATAAATAGTTCAGTAATCATCAGCTGGGAAATGTTATCAATCACAAATATTACTCTCAGAGCTTCTGTGTCCCTTCTCCCTGAACAAACATGTGGTAATTGATTAATATTAAACCAAATGTTGCTTATTTCACTGATAATGGAAACCACGTTATTGGTTAACAGCTCTGTTTGGAAACAGCGTTTTAGAGGTGATCATGTAACAAAATGGGAGGAAGCCCAAGTGGCAACACAATGTTAAAGTTTAGGGTGGTAACAACTCCAGTTGGTCAGCTAGCAAAGGCTGTCAGAACTCACAAAAAGACAAGAATGAGGCTGCTAGATTTGGAAGCAATGTTTTAAGCCATGGTTTCTGACTGCACAACTGAATTTAACTTTTAGAATCATAGAATTTAAGGGT